>NC_136981.1:3364913-3382413 GCF_032717465.1 Coenobita brevimanus
AGAAACAATCTTTGAGAGAGAGAGAGAGAGAGAGAGAGAGGAACGCCCCCTCCTTCCTCTCCTTCCTCACTCACCTTATGCACAAACTCCTCCACGAAGTACACAAGGAAGAACCCGGCACAGATGACCACTTCGGCTAGGGGGTAACTCGCCGCTCCCTCGCCAATCACTCCACTCTTAGCAGCAGCCTCGAACCCTTCTCTGGTCTCCGGAAGCATGTGGGTGAAGACGGTGGCTAGGAGAACGCCAGCGCCGAAGCAGAGGAGACACGAAACCACCCGCTCTCTCTTGACGCGGTTCCCCTTCGACAAACTCTTACGGAGGCGAAGAGGAAGGAGGCCAAAGAACAGGGAAAGGGCGCCCAGCAAAGTCAGAGCTATTATTTTCGTTGTCAGGAGCTCCATTTTCTGTTACTTAGGTCAAGGAGGCACTGATTTTAAAATTAATGGACGGATAAAGCCACGGATCAAGGGGCAAACTTGGCTATTTTGTTCACAGTTCACTCATTTTGTCTGTACGTCACTTTCAAACGCCTGAAAAAAAAAAGAAGAAAAAGATAATACTAATGACTGGTACTTCCCTAACTTTCATTTTTTTTTAAGTTATCACAATTTTTTACGTGATCTGAAACGCAAGGCGACCTAATTTGACTTTTGTTTACCGGTTGAAAATATACCGAATGTCCAAAACTTTTTATCCCCTCCCCCCCCCCCCTTTTTTTTCTTTTTCTTTAAATCGGTGGTCTGGTGGTCGACTGAGATGATGAGGTATGTTTGGTCCCGCGATCGAGCCTACCCACTATACTGTATTCATTTTAATTGGTGTAAAATTGCCATCTATTTTGAATGCTGAACTATAACAACAGATTTCCTCTAGATTATGGTGCTATAGTCACGAAGAAGTGCTGATAGAAAAAGGATGCAAGCCGTACGATTCTTATTCTGGAAATAAACTGCAAATCGACGAAAATCTAGGCCAAGTTAAAATAAATGAACTAGAGATGAAAGAAGACGGGCCCTCTTCTGATTAATATTAAATACATACTGTACATATATACATACGTACATACATACATACATACATAAATACATACATACATACATACATACATACATCAATTTAGCTCATGTGGATTTCCTACACGTACTTGTTCGCATTCATACATGCAACACGTGTACACTTATCTGGTCTTGTCTGGTGTGTGTGTGTGTGTGTGTGTGTGTGTGTGTCTGAGTGAGAGAGAGAGAGAGAGAGAGAGAGAGAGAGAGAGAGAGAGAGTGCGTGTGTAAATCCAGACCAAACTGATTGCAACAGGAGAAGACGATTGGGCCTGGATGCTGGTTTAGGTTAGTTTTTCACACATGATAAGGAAAGTGTTGCTCAATATTGAAGAGGAATTATTATCACAAATATTTCCCCCACCACAGAAATGGGAAGTTTTTATACCATGATCCCTCCCTCCCTCCCTCCCTCCCCCCCCCTCTCTCTCCCTGACAGCATTTGGACAGGTAAAAAAAACAGGTGAAAAAATGGAACAAGGTAGGCTACACTGATAGGCAGGTCGATAGGTGTACAGGGAGACAGGTTTGGGGGGTAGGTAGGTAGGTAGGTTGGTAGGTAGGTAGGTGGACTGGTACCGAGACAGGAAGAGAAGTATGGTAGATTTGGAAGGTAGGTAGGTAAGATCGCAGGCATATAAAGAGGCTAGGACAATGAACAAGTAGGTAGGTAGGTAGGTAGGTAGGTAGGTAGGTAGGTAGGTAGGTAGGTAGGCAGGTAGGTAGAAAAAAAAGGCAGCTGGGGAAGGCAGGTACCATATTTTAGATAGGAAGGAATAATTAACAGGATAAGCCTAATGTCTAAGGTCCAGATAGGCCTAGTTCTCTCACGTCATCATCACCATCCTCATCATCACCATCACCATCATCACCATCACCACCACCATCATCACCATCACTATCATCATCATCATCATCTTAACCCTAATGGCCGTGTGTTTAACCCTTTCAGCTCGAGGATGCCATGTCTTATTAAATTTTTGCCACTATCAGACAATTTTCCTCAAGTTGGGAATCATTTGTAGCGGTAAAGGGGTTAATGAAGGCTGTAATTAACCCCCCTTACTCGAAAAAACAACAACTCTCTTTAGGTTAATGAAATTGCCTAAACATAGCACTAATAATAGTAATGATGATGATGATGATGATAATAATAATAACAATAATAATAATAATAATAATGACCCCGACAACAAAATATAATTTGTACTACTAATATAACTACTACTACTACTACTGCTGCTGCTGCTGCTACTACTACTACTACTGCTACTGCAACTTTAATAATAATAATAATAATAATAATAATATAAAGAAAAGCATTCGGGAGCCGAGTGCTAATCGCCCGCCAGAATGTGCTGTTGGCAAAGTCCAAGATTTAGGCCATATTTTGACACCCTGAAGGGTTCATGTTGATAGCTCAAGCCATTCATGAGATATACTGTAAAAGGAACACACACACACACACACACACACACACACACACACACACACACACACACACCGAAAGGGAAAGGGACCCCAGTATTTGTCGGGAACTTGTAAAACGAATTTAACCACTTTACATAATTAGCCTGCATCCCACATTATATAGTGCAAGCAGCAAAGATAAAGGCCAAATACGTTATATACAGTACGTGCTTCAAAGATTAGGAGAGAGAGAGAGAGAGAGAGAGAGAGAGAGAGAGAGGAAGAAACCGTGTTGACCACAAACTTCTCAGGCTCGTTCAAGGTGATGTCAACGTAACAGATAATGCAACACTGTAGATTATAATGAGGCGTGTGGCACCACTAAACAAACGTCATATTTATGCGACACACTGTAAATAATGAAGGGATATGTGGCTAGGCTGTAGTATGTTAGGTGCGGTATGTGGCAGACGGTAAAGTATGTTGGGATAAATGTCAGAACTGCAGAGTATGTGGCTGTACTGCAGATAAAATTAGAATATGTGACAATACGCATATATAACGCTGGGATATGTGGCAACTATGTAGATAATACTTGACATGTGGCTTTGCAATGTTGTGGCACAGGTAGGCGTTGTGGTATGTTGTGGCATGTGGCTATAAGATTTTACATGCCGTGGAGTGATAAACAAAAAGCATGTGGTCGAAAATTAGACACAGAATTTATATTAAAGGAATATACAGTACTACTCAGTAATACTGACGAGAGAGAGAGAGAGAGAGAGAGAGAGAGAGAGAGAGAGAGAGAGAGAGAGAGAGAGAGAGAGAGAGAGAGAGAGAATCAAACCATCCGTATGAGAGTAAAAGAACAACGAGTAACATAAAAGACAATACTGAATGAAGGATTAAATCTCATTCATATATGTTAGTCCCATTCACTTGATATATTTTAATTCTCAGCTGATAGTTTTCATTCAAATGTCTTTCAACTACCTTAGCAGCTCTTTAAATCATTCATTCTTTAATGCCATTCAGTGCCTTTTAAAATTTACTCAAACTAGTACAATTGCCGGTATGTTCTTTAAATTCACATGTCGTAGTTTCAACCACGTGCTTTTGTTTACGATTTTTTAAAAACACATGGTAGTGTCGCACGTGCTCTTTAAATTTCATTCACATTAGATCCAACCACGTGCTTTTGTTTACGATTTTTTACGCATGATAGTACGGCATGTGGTCTTTAACTTTCATTCACGTTAGATTCAACCACGTGCTTTTGTTTACTGTTTTAGAGGTTTTGTTTGTGACAAAGGCATTTAAATTCTTATTGCCACATCTCTCAACATCGCCTACAGTGGTGCCACATACTCCCGTCATTGTCCAGTGCTCCACATACACAACATTATCTACAGTACATATGCCACATATCCCAACATGGTCTATAGCGTGCCACATACCCAACATTATGAAGTGTTGCCACATGCCTCAGTAATACCAACGGCGATGCCACACGTTACCTACAGTTTTGCCACGTACTCCAACATATCTACTGTGTGCCACTTCTACTTTATATAATGCTGTCATATACAGAACACATATTGCAGTGTGTTGCAACATACAACAGTACCTTTAGTGTCCCCCCAAACACACACACACACACACACACACACACACACACACACACACACACACACACACACACACACACAGTAGTTTAGCTGACGACTGATTGACAAGAAATAGATGGGAGTGAGAGATGACTGGGATGTTCTCCCAGCCTACTAGAGAGTGACTAACTTAAGGAGTGTATGAGTGCGAGACTAACTAGGAGAGTGTGTGAATGAGATGGATCGGGAGAGTATCTTATGAATGACTAACGTGGGATTATTCGAGTGAGAGACTGACAAGGAGAGTATGAGTGAAAGACTGATTAAAACTGTTGGTACGAGTGAGACTACAAGATTAACACTGACGAGATGAGTGAAGTGATTTAGGATTGAATGAGAGACTGACCAGGAGTGTAGCCAATGGGAATGAGAGTGAGTAGAGATATGAGTGAGACTGGTAGTGAATTAAGTGAGACTGAGTATGAGCGGCGTATGTGAGACTGACTAGGAGAGTGTATGAAAGTGGGACTGATTAGAATTTTATGAGAGTGACACTGACTAGGAGTGCATGACAGTGAGATGATTGCGGGAGGAGACTGGGGAGAGACTGAGGTGAAGAGATGATGTAACGGTAGAGTGTAGCCTGAGGGAGTTTGGTGTATTGTGGGAGGCGAGGGTCGTTTCCAAAGGGACAAAAAAACAAAAACAAAAAAACTGGAAGTCCTTTTGTCATGGCCACCCTTCACAGGATAGGGCAATGGACAGGTAGACAAAGGTAGGTAGGTAGGTAGGTAGGTAGGTAGGTAGGTAGGCAGGGAGATAGGCAGAGAGTTAGATAGAGAGAAATAGATAGACACATATGCGCAGTTATAATATAGAAACAGACTGATAGACATAGACTTAGAGACACATATGAACAGACAGACATATAAAGACAGATAGATACCTGTAGATAGACAGACGGACAGACAGGCTTCCATTCACTCTTCAGGAATGAGAACCACGTCCCTCACAGATCAGGAACACACACACACACACACACACACACACACACACACACACACACACACACACACACACAAAAGAAATGACTGCTTTCGACATAGACATTCCCATTACTCTAAGCCACTATACATATTAACTTGTCGGAAATATTAGTCCTACTGATTATTTCCCAATGCTCAATGACAAAATACAGCAATACAAAACAGCCACATCCTTTCCATGGCACATTTTCGCGACTAGCATCACAATTTGGTGCTAATCTCTTGCTACTGCTCAGTATTCAAGAGGGAGAGGGGGCAATTTTACGTCAAGTTGAAGTGAACGGAGTGTAGAATCACTGTGGCGGGTTGGCTCCAGAAAAATAACAGAAAAACAGAACAACCGGTATTATTAAAAACTTAATGCAGCCAAAAGTAATGTCAACACACGAACAAATATGCATAAGAAGCGTCTGTTTTCATTCACCGTCATTTTTCCCGCTAGCTGGGCAAACCAACAGCTATAGTTATGCTATTTTTAGTCGAGTGACATAAGCAGCATAAACTCCCTACTCTGGTCTATTCTTATTCATTCTACCTCCACACGGGTTTATTTATTTTGCTTAGGACCAAGAAGCCGTGCATATTTTATTCTTACTGTCAGATTTTCATATTTAGCTTGGAATAAATTCTAAAATAAATGCTTCATCCTAGAGATCACCTAAGTGGCACAGAAGATTTCGCAGCATCCTTTCCTCAACGATTCATTTGCGTATTACATTTTAAAAATCACTTCGGTGCATTTAGATATTTAATATGCGCCTAGTTTGCATCAATAACACATAAAAATGATACTGAGGTGCGATGTACAGAATCAACCGCCAAAAAAGAGGCGTCACGAAATCCCCAAGACCCCTTAGAATACGAGTACTAAGAAATTGTAACCTCCATTAACGCCTTCCATTCAGTGGCTTATCTCTTCAGTACGATGGCGTCTTAATTCTTCCTAACATCACACGATTTTTATCTTAGGCTCATGGATCGATTTATTTTATTATTATTATTATTATTATTATTATTATTAGATTTCGTGATATCTCTTCCTTCCCGATTTATTTTGTACAGTACACGTGAATATATATCATCTTGTGTGTTATGGCTGCAGAACTATACCGATATATATATATATATATATATATATATATATATATATATATATATATATATATATATATATATATATATATATATAAAGGTGAAAAGGGCATAATAAATCACTAAAAAAACAGGTGCTAAGAAGCTGACAGTCACCCGGACCCGTATTCTCGTCAGGAATGGAAGCTGCGTAACACCTTTTCCTAAGCGATTTATTTTGGCTACTACGCTTTATCGTCCTCTTCTGTTGCCACAAAAGTTTTTACACTATCGCTATACTCCGCATAAATAACTTAGAATATTAACCATTTATATCCAAAAATAAATCGCTACGGAAGAGGTGCTAGGGAGCTTTCTTGCCCGACGAGAATACGAGCACTAAAATACAACCAAAAGAGCAATACGGAATATTAATTTTAGCTGGCATTGAAGGTTTCGTAGCAACTCTTCCCCAGCGATTTATGCTGCTTACTAGACCTTGGCATTTTCTTGTATATTATTTGATACACTTATAGTGGATGTTTCAGAAATAAGTAGCCAAGGAAGAGGTGTTAAAAGAAGCCTCCTATATCTCCTAGGCTACGACAAATTAAATAACCCTTCAAAAATAAATACATAATGATGCCTATGTCACTTTCCCTTCCCTCACTTTCGTCGTTTTTCAGTGTTGTAATATGTGAGAAAGTTCCACGTTTCTAGACCACGGCAAAGCTAGCAATTCCACTATTTCCAAAAAAAAATCACATTCCCCCCAAAAATCCAGTGTTATGGCCACTTAGTAAAGCTATTTCCAGCACCGTTGACTGTTTATGCAATTCTGTCAAGGCTCTGAAATAAATGATATGATAGTTTTCACTGACGCATGGTGGATGGGTGTCCTGGAGAACGCGGCATACACCCACACTCAACAACGTCCAGCAGGTAACTAAGGTGAGGAGGTGAAGATTGTCTGTTGCCGCGACTCCTACAGTGCAGCGGTGCCACTTCTCTTGTTTTTATATCACCATTTCTCCGAACCTCCGGAGAAGGAATGGAGTGGTGCCGTGTGCAGGAGAATAAATGAGGAGAGGGAGGGAAAGTAGCGTAAAACAGAGAGGCACAGGAAGGCAAGAAAAGGGGGAAAATAATCCAATATTCGACTTCATTCATCCCATACCCTAGGAAACCAGTACAAGATTTGACAGACGCAGATAATACGAAAGAACTGGTTGCACTATAAACTTAATTTCTTCTTTAATTAGAGAGTAAAGGATGTGTAACTGCTTCCAGACATATCCGCTTAGGGGCAGCCTTGTCAGTGCCCTTTATGACCTCCCCCAAGTATGTGCATGGGAGTGATTATTCTGTTATTCTCAGTCACTAGCACATTAACCCGTCTCCGCCACACCGTCACCCCTACTCCCATCTTTTCCTCCATGGACTTTGTTTTTTTACCCATTGATCCTATATTTCCACTCGGGGCTCTATCTCCCAGGCACAGATCCCCATGAACCTATTTCTCTACATGGACCTATTAACCCCATGGACCTATTCCTCAATGGACCTATTAACCCATGAACCTATTACCCAATGGACCTATTAACCCTATGGACCTATCCCCCACTGGACCTATTAACCCCATGGACCTATTAACCCTAGGGACCTATTCCCCAATGGACCTATTAACCCCATGGACCTATTAACCCCATTGACCTATTCCCCAATGGATCTATTAACCCCATGGACCTATTAACCCCATGTACCTATTCCTCAATGGACCTATTAACCCCATGGACCTATTAACCCCTTTGACCTATTCCTCAATGGACCTATTAACCCTATGGACCTATTAACCCTATGGACCTATCCCCCAATGGACCTATTAACCCCATGGACCTATTAACCCCATTGACCTATTCCCCAATGGACCTATTAACACCATGGACATATTAACCCCAATGGACCTATTAACCCATGGATTTATTCCCCAATGTTATGGAAAGGGTTTAGAGCCGTAGTATTTCTCTCTCTCTCTCTCTCTCTCTCTCTCTCACCAATCAGCGTACGATGTCAGAGGTCGGATTCTCAAACATTTACAACCACTTCCTTGTCGTTTTCCAGGAATAACTAGATAAACGCAGGATGATTTTGCAGTCTCCCCTATCTTTCAAATAAATAAATAAATAAATAAATAAATAAAATAACGTAACCTACTATAATTTTTCTCTCGTAACTAAGATTTCTTTTTGTAGGAGGAACAGTGGGCATGGGAAGACGGTACAGATCTTCCTGCAAAAACATACCTAAGTTATGACTGAAATAATAGAAAAATTGTTCCAGAATCTCACTCCTGGACAGTATTCCAGGTGGCATAGGAGACTTCGTAGTACATGTTCCTTAGCGATTTATTTTGGACATTAGCACATTTTTGTCTCTAGCATTACTGACAGCAATTGTACAGATATTGAACTGATATAAACAGCCCACAAGAAAATAGCAGTGTGTTAAAGACATACAAATCGCCGAAGACATTGCTATGAATCCAACAGTACCGCCGAGAACAGCCCAAAAGCAGGGTAGGCTATAATACTCTTAACCTATCCATGAGCTAGAGAACTCTAACAGGTTCTTTCTAGCTATCTGCAAGCTATTATAAGGTATTCAGTTAAGTGACAAAAAAAGATTTGATAAGGGAAAATAAATCCCTGAGGAAAAGGCGTTAGGTAAGTTCAGAAGTGTCTATATTATATACTGGCTTTAACTGTTTTATATATATATATATATATATATATATATATATATATATATATATATATATATATATATATATATATATATATATATAATTAGTTCATTTTATACAAGCGGGGATTTATTTCTTGTTTACAGCTTATTTCCCAAAGCTCAATGCCTCAATGGCAGAATAAGACAATACTACAGGTCAATATCCTTCCCGCAGAACTTCTTCGTGACTAGCGCAACATTTATTGTGTTAATCTCTTGTTTCAGCTCAGTATTCACGATTGAGAGATGACAATTTGGCGCCTAGTTAAAGTGAACAGAGTAAAATAGCGACAGTTTGCTTCAGTTACATAAAAACTAAGCCAATGGTGATGCACTTGGCCCTATCAACACATTCAGACTCCTATGACTCACTCTCAGCTCAGTAAAATCGTTTAGCTTTAGCTGGAGAGAGTTACTAGAGTTGTATCGATCATGAGGGGGTTTATTTTGACAGTATTAACGCTCAGTCTCCTATGGTTCACTTTCAGTTTAACTAAATCGTCGAGCGAGGGCTGGAAGAGAATACTAGAATTACACCGACAAAGAGGGTCAGCATATACGTTTTCTGTTATTAAATGGGTGACAGAAAATTGTGTAATGCAGGGGTACCTAAACCTTGTACCATATCAGAACAACACCACATCACCACACCACCACACTATCACATCATCACACCACTTCACCACACCATCACACTATATCACATCATCACACCACTTCACCACACCATCACACTATATCACATCATCACACCACCACACCATCACACTATCACATCATCACACCACTTCACCACACCATCACACTATATCACATCATCACACCACCACACCATCACACTGTATCACATCATCACACCACTTCACCATCACACCAACACACTACCACACACCTTCCATACCGCTACAGTACAACATACTGTACACTACAACAACCACACTACCGCTCCATCTCACCACCACACTGCCACACTATCACACCTCTAATTTACCGCACCATCACGCTACCATTACTACCAACATCACAGTTACTGACACTACCACAGATATATAACATTACCACAGCTGCCAACAATACTATCATACTACCACCGCATAGTCCCACAACTACTATCAGTACTAGCACAACTACAAACTGTAAAGCATTCAGAGAGTGCATACCCCCGACAACGCCAAAATAATTTATAATTTGTAAACCGACGTCCATCCAGCTTCTATGGCGGAGGTAATTAATTCTACGGTCTCTCTCTGCCCTGTTACACCATCTCAGAGAAGGCATACCTCCGATTAAGCCATTAAGATTTATTATTTATTTTTGCACCCTGATCCGGATCCACCTCAAAATCCAATCAACTCTTCCTTGACCCTCCACTCACCGATTAACTAAAATTCGATACCAACTATTTGAGATATCTAGGCCACTGAGAGAGAGAGAGAGAGAGAGAGAGAGAGAGAAGGCCCTCGGAGGTAAGAGAACTGCAGCGTATTTTCTTTTATTTCTTTTTAATTTTGCTAATAATAGACAATTTTATTCAGCTGGGAGACATTTCTAAGTTGTTTGAGACCGTGACGACGATTACTGTTTTATTTATTATTATTATTATTATTATTATTAGTATTAGTATTAGTATTAGTATTATTTTTGTTCTTGTTGTTGTTGCTGTTGTTATTTTTTCATTATTATTATTATTATTATTATTATTATTATTACTGCTACTCCAGTTACTACCACTATTACTACTACTACTACTACTACAACTACTTTATTATTATTATTGTTATTATTATTATTATTATTATTATCATTATTATTATTATTATTACTCCTGCCGAGAGAAGATTTCATTCACCATGGGAGGAGCCATGTCGTACAGAAGGGGTTAAACGAGACCATAGTTGAGAGAGAGAGAGAGAGAGAGAGAGAGAGAGAGAGAGAGAGAGTGACGTAACGGAGGAAGGAAGGAGGGGTGAGGCAATGTCGAGGTAATCAGTGTGGGTTAGGTAGTGCACCGGTGTGGGTCTCTCTCTCTCTCTCTCTCTCTCTCTCTCTCATAATGATTAGTGTGTAGTTTTCTAAATGCTTCTGCCTATCACTCCTTGAGCTACCTATCTATCTATTAATATTTATGTAGATAGATAGATGGACAGATAAATAGATAGACTGATAGATAGATATGTGATTGTGTGTGTATGTATATATATAATTTATTTGAATAAATATATACATAATTTATTTAAACAAACATATAAATAAATTATATATGTATATTATGTATGTGTGTGTCTTAGTTAATGTATCTATCAACTCTCTCTCTCTTTCTCTCTCTCTCTCTCTCTACGAATCTGACAAATTTATCCCTATCTAACTCTCTTACATTCGCTTACCTTATTGCTGTGTGTATATCTATTTACCTCTTCACTTATTAAATATCCACGGAGTAGTGCCAGTAACAGTGGTAGTAGTAATAGTAGTAGTAGTAGTGGTAGTAGTAGTAGTAGTAGTAGTAAAAATAAATTCCAGCTCATTCTTCTGACCTTTTTTGACTTCCAGACGAACAGTTGTTGATCCTGGAAAGAAAAATCAATTAAAAAATGTAAAAGAGATACGAACCGAAAAAAAAAATAGAGGAAACTTAAAAAAAAAAAATAATAATAATAATACAAAAAAAAACAGAAAGGAAGGAGCGGAAGTGCGTGAGAAAATTCGAGAAACAATAAAATGGCACAAGTTCAACCACAACCACCACAACCACCACAGCGATCACCACAACGACTGCAGCGTGATTCGGGAGGGAGCATAAATCTGCCAAGACTAGGTGAGGCATATCTGCAAGTTGGTCCTGTCCGTCTGTCTCTCACCAACAATTTTCGGACATGAGAGGTTTTATTCCGGTAGATTTTAGAGATTTCGGGGATGGCACACCACAGCACTAGCCACCACACCACAGAGTACAGCATATCACTCTCTCACACCACACCACAGCACACTATACCACACTCTTTCACATCACACCACACCACACCAACTTCCAATCCCACACCACACCACACTACACCAACTTCCAATCCCACACCACACCACACCAACTTCCAATCCCACACCACACCACACCACACCATCTTCCAGCCCCACACCACACCACACCACAAACCAAAGAGTTCTGAAGCTTCCTCATCTAATACCTCTTCACATATAAACTCCTTCAGTCTATGGATCGTTTTCTCCTTTGAATTAGAACACCATGGATTAATTTTCTTCACCTTGAGGGCTGTCTCTTGTAGTGAGGTGTTTTTTCGGCTATGTGTAATCTGTGCTACTCTAAATTTCTCCCTTAAGATTAATTCAGTAGTCTAGAAGTAGCAAGAATGAGCCAAGAATGGGGTTAAGGTATCAAGAATGAGCCAAGAAAAGGGGTTAAGTAGCAAGAATGAGCCAAGAAATGGGTTAAGTAGCAAGAATGAGCCAAGAAAAGGGGTTAAGTAGCAGGAATGAGCCAAGAAAAGGGATTAAGTAGCAAGAACGAGCTAGGAACGGGTTTAAGTAGCAAGAATGAGCCAAGAAAAGGAGTTAAGTAGCAAGAATGAGCCAAGAAATGGGTTAAGTAGCAAGAATGAGCTAGGAAAGGAGTTAAGTAGCAAGAATGAGCCAAGAAAAAGGGGTTAAGTAGCAAGAATGAGCCAAGAAAAGGGGTTAAGTGGCAAGAATGAGCTAAGAATGGGGTTAAGTAACAAGAATGAGTCAAGAAAAGGGATTCAGTAGAGAGAATGAGCTAAGAAAGGGGTTAAGTAGCAAGAATGAGCCAAGAAAAGGGATTAAGTAGCAAGAATGAGCTAAGAAAAGGGTTAAGTAGCAAGAATGAGCCAAGAAAGGGGTTAAGTAGCAAAGATTGAGCCAAGAAAACGGTTAAGTAGCAAGAATGAGCCAAGAAAGGGGTTAAGTAGCAAGAATGAGCCAAGAGAAGGGGTTAAGTAGCAAGAATGACCTAAGAATGGGGTTAAGTAACAAGAATGAGCCAAGAAAAGGGATTAAGTAGAAAGAATGAGCTAAGAAAGGGGTTAAGTAGCAAGAATGAGCTAAGAAAAGGGTTATGTAGCAAGAATGAGCCAAGAAATGGGTTAAGTAGCAAGAATAAGCTAGGAAAGGAGTTAAGTAGCAAGAATGAGCCAAGAAAAAGGGGTTAAGTAGCAAGAATGAGCTAAGAAATGGGTTAAGTAGCAGGAATGAGCCAAGAAAATGGGTTAAGTAGCAAGAATGAGCCAAGAAAAGGGTTAATCTGGCCTTGAGAATCAAAAATTAAATTCCAGTTACTGACATCATTATTAAAACACACGATGAAAAATAAAAGAAGCATGACAGAAGAAGAATGCCAAAAAAGAAGCATGATAGAAGAATGCCAAAAATAAGCATGAGCAAAGAAGAATGCCAAAAAAGAAGCATGACAAAAGAAGGGTAAAAGAAGCATGACAGAAGAAGAATGCCAGAAAAGAAGAATGACAAAAGAAGAATGCCAGAAAGGAAGCATGACAAAAGAAGAAAAGTGCCAAAAAAAGAAGCATGACAAAAGAAGAATGAGAAAAAAGAAGCATGACAAACAAGAAGAAAATAAGCATGACAAAAGAAGAATGCCAGAAAAGAAGCATGACAAAAGAAGAATGTCAAAAAATAAGCATGACAAAGAAGAATGAAAACAAGCATACCACTTTCCCAACTACGATATATAAAATGGCAAGCAGTCTCATCTTTCACTTTCACTCTTGTTTTAAAGATAGGCCGGGATAAATCGGTGGTTTGCCTACGTTACGCCTATGTGACGGAGGAGGGAGGAAGAGGGGATAAGAGAGAAATATTTACTCAGGTTTTAGTGATACGGTCCTGTGCGTTTTTCATGCGGCCGTGTTCTCGTTAATATGGGAGATTTGGCAACACTACTTCCTCAGCCTATCTATCAGTCTATCTATCTGTCTGTCTGTCTATCTATTTATCTATCTATTTATGAAGGGCCATACCAATCTCCTATGCCAATGACAACGTAGGTCACAATCATTATTCTCAACATCATTTTCAGTGCCATCAGTAACACACGTCTTTGCTATCATCATCATTATCATCATCATCATCATCACCATTATCATCATCGTCACCATCATCATCATCATCACCATCATCGTCATCATCATCATCATCATCACCATCCTCACAACTTGTCACCAACACCCTAATCCCTGAAACAGTGTCTTTAAAAAAATATAATAAAGTAATACCCTGAGCACTCATAATGCCGTATCAGCCTGTGTGCGTAGGGAGAGTGATAGCTAGCATTAACCAAGTCCCATGCTAACCAGGTACGAATAAAAAAAAGAAGCCTTTATAGTGGGAGCAAGGCATATGAGACTGGAAGCGATATATTGGCTATGTCTGCGTATATCTGAAAGCATATTTAAGGGTGTATATAAGGTATGCTAATATATGAAGGGGAATAATACTAGTACTCTATTTAAATGACCTCCGAGGCTGGATTTGAACCCGGGTATTATTCTAGGGAAAGTTTTAAAAGTTCTGTCCGGGTCTTTCAATCAGTAAAGTCACAGATCCATAAACGTAGCTTCTCAGGAGGGTCTCTCTCTCTTTCTCTCTCTCTCTCTCACACACACACACACACACACACACACACACACACACCCATACAAGAGGGGTCCTTAGGTCATACTGCAGTGTTAAGGCTTCTTGGAATAACAGATGCAGAAAAGACAGACCGAGAAAGACGAAGGAATTATTGGTTGTTTAGTAGACTGATTTGAGAATTTTGATACAATACAACTACTACTACGACTACTACTACTACTACTACTACTTCTATTACTACTACTACCACTGCTACTACTATTACTACTACTACTACTTCTATTACTACTATTACCACTGCTACTACTATTACTACTAGTACTACCATTAATAATCATAATATAATAATAATAATAATAATAATAATATAGATATAGACATACACATAACTATACACAGTTATACATTTGGATCTTCTTTCACATACACACCAACCTACATACACATACATGTGCGTATACACGAAGATACGCACACATAAACAAACGCACACTGAAATACACACGCACAGGTACGCATATACTAACACGCATACGGATATACACGTACACACATTCACTAGGCCTATTCACACACACACACACACACACACACACACACACACACACACACACACACACACGTACAAACACACGCCGACGCACACACACATACACACACGTACACAAAACACTTACACAGACACACACACGCACACCTTTCTCTCTCTCTCTCTCTCTCTGTATTATACAACCACAGCCTCCTCACCCGTTACTATGGAAACCAAGGCTGTGTAAAGAGAGAGAGAGAGAGAGAGAGAGAGAGAGAGAGAGAGAGAGAGAGAGAGAGAGAGAGAGAGAGTAGTTAATAACCGTGTATGTGGATGACACTGACACGATCCACACACACACACACACACACACACACACACACACACACTATACTAGGGCATGCAAATAAATGCACAATATTGCCAGTGTTTGCCATCATCGTCATCACCATAATCTTCATCATGTTCATCATCATCATCATCATAATCATCATCATCATCATCATCACCGTAACGATAACCCCTACCATCATCATCATCATCATCATCATCATCATCGTCATCATCACCCTCTCTGTAACAATAACCATTACCATCATCATCATCATCATCATCATCATCATCATCATCATACTCATCATCATGCAAAAACCATTACCATCATCATCATCACCATCAGCATCCACATCGCAATCATCATCATCATCATCACTTATACCTTCATCATCGCTATAACAATGAATCACTTTATACTTGTCATTATAATAATTACTATAATCCAGTAATGTAACTACTCCCTATTCAGTCGGTCCCTGACACCTTTTCCTAGGCGATTTTCTTTATTACACCTTACTGTCCTCTTCTCCGTGATATAAATCCTCCCAATATCGCCATTTTCTGCATAAAAATATCGTATACCCACATCCAAAAATAAATCGCTACGGAAGAGGTGTTACGGAGTTTTCTTAACCGATGAGATACGGGGCCTAGATTTTGTGTCTAGCTGATCTTGAATCTAACCTAAAATCAAATAAAATAACTCCCTAATCCCGTTCACTAAAACGTAAATAACATTGTGTTTTACCGTAGAGAGCGAGGCATTTGTCGACACGTAGCAATGTTTCGAAGCTTGATTGGTTTGAGAAGTGATACCTTGATACATTTTTCACTTGTTTTGTAAAATGTAGGGTTTCTTTTGTGACGCTGACGTACTTACTGCCCCGCGATTTATTGGCAACTGTCTAATATCTACAGTACATGAGATTGGGAAGTTCATGGCTTCGTATGATTCGAGATTTTGGATGCTTCATTGATTTTCCGAGTGTTGGTAATAAATGTGTGTAACATGAGTATCATATTAATAAGGAATATCCATGAATATTTTCTCTTCTAGCTTACCATACTGTTTACATAGTTCATATCACTATCTGTCTATCTTTCTATTTATTTACCTGTCTGTCTATTAACCCTAACTACCTATCTGTCTGTATATCTGTCTATCCATCCATCCATCCATCCGTCATTCTGTATAATATATATTGATCGCCAGACACCTTAATCTCATAAAGGCTGACCACAAACGATGGGGTGAAGTATATGAGGGAGAGTGGGTGTTTGCGAGTAGGAGAGAGGGCAGAGAGATGACAGAGTACATCACCACCACCTCCCTAACCTACACCCCATTTATACTACCGAGAATCCGTCATTAATTAACCTATATAAATAACACGAAAATTCCATGGAAGATGATAATTTGGGAATACACTTCAGGATAATTTTTACACGTTTTTTATTTACCTGAGATTATACATAGAAACCTGAGAGTGTTCATACTGCAAGGTGGGGACAACTCTAGCACTCTATTGATTCTAAAGACGATTTTATTCAGCTGAAAGTGAGTCATAGGAGCCTGAAAGTGACGAAACCTCCTTCCCAGTATGAGAGAGAGAGAGAGAGAGAGAGAGAGAGAGAGAGAGAGAGAGAGAGAGAGAGAGAGAGAGAGAGAGACGAAAGGAAATCCTATCCAAAACTCTGCCAAACTGAATGGGCCACACTCTCATTCACTCGCAGTTCAAGCTCCCGGAATCCTGACTCCACCATACAGGCATACACATCCTCACTTATATATCTCTTTTACTGTCGCCAAAGTTAATGTAATTTATATTATTAACCAACGATATCTTTCCGCTCACTCCATCTGTCTGTCGTGTACAGAAAAAAAAAACAATAAGTAGATAGATAGACAGATAAATAGATAAATAGATAGACAGACAGATAGATAGATAGATAGATACATACATACATACAAAGACAGACGGACAGACAGACAGATAAACATACTTTTGGCTCAGGAGAGAGAGAGAAAAAGTGAGA
>NC_136981.1:3384913-3429913 GCF_032717465.1 Coenobita brevimanus
GCGACGGGGAGATTTTGTTTTGGAATGTTTCTGAAGACTGACTAGGAGAGTGTGAGTGAGGTGGAGGGCGAGAGGAAGAGGGGGAGGACGAGGATGAGGTGGAGGGGTGGAAACAAGAATGAAATAAAGAATACGTCATCAATGTGAAGTGGGTAATGGCCCTCGTGCAGTCAATAGGCATTCATTTTCTTGCAATTGCAGTGGTGGTGGCTGTGGTGGTAGGAATAAGCCTCCTTAATTACTAGTCAAATTAATCCTCCAGTCAGACGACACCTGGCCATAAACTAAATTAAAAGGGGCCAGGGAGCTTTGTCAGGTGGAAGTAAATGCACTGTGGATGAGCATTAACTTTCTTTTCATCGCAGTGGTAGTGCCGATCTTCATATGCCTTGCTGGAGAAGTGTGGCAGGGCATGTTCGGGAGCTATGTGGGTGTGGTGCATAAGAAGACTGATACTCTATGCCTTTATGCTCCTCGTCGCTAGATAGACATTGATTTAAGACTTTTCCTCTTTCTCGTTGCAGCGGTGGTGGCGGTGCTGATATGCCTGGCTGCTGTGGCGTGGCAGGTGATGTTCGGGAGCTCTGTGGGTGTGGTGTACAAGCCTGATGCTGTGTACGACTTTATCATTGTTGGGGGAGGCACGGCTGGCAGTGTGCTGGCGGCTAGGCTGTCTGAGGAGGCTGGATATAAGGTAAGGCCAAACGCAGAGGGTATCTTCTCAATGAAAGTTTACTAAATCCAGGCCAGGTTCAGAGAACTCCATTATATCCAGCTGGAAGTGAGTCATAGGAGCTGAGAGCGTTAAGGGCCACAAGCTTCTGGCCTTTGGTTCCTTCTTCCGTGCATAGAAAAAAAAGAACTCTAGTATTCGATTCTAGTTCAAGGCACACAATTTTTTTTCAGCAACTATTGAGTCAGAGGACCCTGGGAAATCTAATACGGTCCCCATCAACCTCTGTGTGATCGAGGTAATGTTGATTTTCCGTGCCAACTAACGCAGGACGATTTTATTCGCTGAAAGTGAGTCACAGGCGTATATGAGAGTCATGTGATGTCGGAGAGTGAGAGTTGAAGGAAATGAGTCACAGGAAAGTAGGAAAGTCAAAGGTAATGTGGTGTAGTGTGAGAGTCGGAGATAAGAGTCATAAGAGCATATTAGAATTAAGGGTAGTATGTCCCTGCAGGTGCTGTTGATAGAGGCTGGGGGCGAGGAACCATGGCTGACCACCATCCCTCTGGCCGCGCCCCTCCTACAGAAATCCCGCTTCGACTGGCAGCACATCACAATCCCGCAGAAGTTCTCATCAGAGGCGCTCGAAGATAAGGTAGGTCTGGTAGGGAGGCTAATTTTCGAAGCGTAGTCGACCTGGGAACTGTTTTTATTTATTTATTTTTTTTAGAAGATCTGATCTGTAGTCGAGTTGGATTTTCTTTCTTCTTTCTTTTTCTTTTTTTACCAGGAGAATCTAGGTTAATTACTTTCGTCAACGAAATTGGACGGGGGTTATGTAATAACCCATGGTTGTTTGTGTACAGAACATCGAATGCCAATGAAATCTGGTGGGCAGGTGGGCAGTAGGTCAAGGAAGAGATGATTAGATTTTGAATAGGATTCGGATTCGGATGAAGAAATAAATAATAAATTTTACTAGCGTTGGTGGAGGTATGCGCTCTTGGAATGTTTTTTAGTTTCCGACCTGTAATCATGTTGGACTTTTTTTCTTGTCTGGAGGAGTGTAGGTTAATTTCCTAATTGTTGTCAAAGTAGGCACTTGTTTCAAAGAGAATTTAGGTTAATTTCCGAGTTGCAGTCGAGTTGGGCACTTTCTTCCCGGGAGCATCTAGGTTACGCTAAGTTCGGTTGCGTAAAATCTCTTCTCGTGTTGAAGAGTAGCAGCCGTAGCTCTAAACCTGCGGTCCAAAACACAAAGATCTATACGTTAAACCCAGACTCACGAACCTAACCTTACCGTGAAATTATATGACTGTGACTTAAAAGTATTATGACCGATATTAAAATCGCATCGAAAAAAAAAAAATAAAAAATGAAATAGCGGTAAAAAGACATTCCAATAATTCCCGCGCGTTATAGGTGCATGGAGAGGTGACTGCAATATTTCACTCTAAATATAAACCACTCAGACCCTACCTAAAATGCCATACCTAACCGTGAGGCGATGTAACTGTGACCTAACCCCACTGAGACCGAAATTTTACCGCCATGTTCGTTACACTCCTTAAGCTAATAAAAAGTCCGCGGATTAGTGGCTGTGATATTCTTGGGTGGTGTTGTGTTGCGGAGTGTTTTGCTTCTTAGTGTTGTGTTGCTTAGTGTTCTGTTGCGTAGTTTTGTGTTGCAGTGTTGTGTTGCATTGTGTTGTGTTGCTTAGTGTTCTGTTGCGTAGTTTTGTGTTGCAGTGTTGTGTTGCGTAGTGTTGTGTTGCGTAGTGTTGTGTTGCGTAGTGTTGTGTTGTAGTGTTGTGTTGTAGTGTTGTATTGCAGTGCTGTGTTGCGTAGTGTTGCAGTGTTGTGTTGAAGGTGTCGAGATGGCACTGGGTGAGATGGCATTAACTACAACCTCCATTAAAAAGATGTACATAACGTACAAGAGAATTCTAAAGTGCAATTGATATGCAGAATAAATCGCCAAAAGACATTTACTAAGTCTCTGATATCGCTGAATAATACAGCTCACAATGTTGTAAAGTAACTCACTAAGGAAGAGGTGTTACGAAGCCTCCTATGCCACTAGAAATAAGACCCATAATGTAAAATAAACTGCAGGGAAGACTCCAGTATCACTTAAAATTCGACCGATAGAGCTGTGAAATAAATCGCTCAGGAATAGGTGTTACGGAATCTTCTTCAGGTGTCGCACTGGCCCCGTGGTCGTGTGCTGGGCGGGAGTGGCAGCATCAACTACAATATCCACATGTTCGGGTCGCCACAGGACTTCGCTGTGTGGGAGGACCAGTTCGGCGCCGAGGGATGGGGCTTCAGTGAGATGCTGAAGTTCGCCAACAAGGCTGAGTGTCGCAGGCTTCGGCCCAAGTTATTCAAGGTCAGAGGTTAACCCTTGAATCAGGCTTACAAAAGAGGGAAGAAGCGGGGTCAAGCTGTAGGAAATAAAAAGGATGTGGGAAAAGGGGAGATGGTATGAAGGCAGTCAAAAGAGAAGGGAAGAAAAGTGAGGGAAAAGACAGCATCAATCTAAGCCTCATTTTTTGTCTATAACATTAACTCTTCTGGTTCATATGCAGGAGGTAAAGTAGAAATATGCAAAGAAATAAGTTATCTGCGTTTAATAATTGTCATGCAATCGAAACTCATTAATTTGACCTTTCATCTCAGCAAGAGCAGTGCAGCAGCGAGCCGGACTCAGCACAGCAGAAGGGATGCGGCGACAACAGCTCAGCACAGGGGGACCAGCACATCAGACAGCACCAGGTTCAGCAATTAGAAAAAAACTATAGACTTTAAGTTGTGTTGATGATCGCTTGTTTATATTTATATCTTTACTCGTACGGCTATTAAACACCCCAGTGCCAAAATATATAGTTCATTCGTTTTGACTAGGCGGAGATCTTTGTCTGTTTGCCGCTTATTTCCTGTAGCTCAGTGGCAAAATAAGACTGTATTACGGCTCGGCATCCTCTCCATAGCACTTCTTCATGACTAGCGCCATGTTCTAGTGTGTATCTCTCATCACAGGTCAACATTCAAGATGGGGAGAGAGCAATTTCGCACCCTGTTAAGCCATGGTCACCATGTGACATTTTCGAGCAACAGCAATCGCAAGGGCAACAGCAAGAGTGATGGAAATCGTTCAGAGGTGATCACACGAGTCATTTTGTCGCAGCAAGAAAACAAGTGAACATCACCATGCGAGTGAGAGATGAGTGGTCATCTTCCCGCGCTGTCCTATTGTCTTGATTAATTACCATCAAGGTCGACCACTACAGCAACAGTGAAGACAGAGAGAGACGAGGCTGCTGCTGTTCTGGCTACGTTAATGGGCTCACGTGTTGGGTCTGCTGACTGCTCCTGAACTGTGGCGGGTTTGAATGTAAACAGTAGGGTGATCAAACCAACATCTACGGTATATACCCCAGTGCCTTTAAAACTGCTTGAATATTTTATCCTTAAGAATATTACGGCAGCATACAGCATAAAAGTCAAATGTGAAAATTAGCATTACAATTCATATAATTAGCACTGATTTGACCCTAATTATTTTTGGAAGTCTTTTGGCCCGAGACGAACACACTTGTCTGCAAATCTTTCCTAAATAATTTCCACGAAAACTTTAAATGTCCTTATATCGAGAAAAAAAGAATTCTGAAAGCAAGAACTGATCGAAAATGCCGTGTGACCATGACTTTAAACTGAATATTGAGCTGTAAGAAGAGATTAGCATTAGAATACGGTGATAGTCACGAAGAAGTGCCATGGAAAAAATGCTGAGTCGTGGTATTGTGTTAATCTGCCATCGAGCTAAGGGAAATTAGGACGAAAATCTGTCTAGTTAAAACGAATGAAGTATAGGTGATTAAAGAAAGCTGTGGTAAAAATTATTGTAAAAAATTTCGACCAAATAAAGAAATAACGAGACAATAGTTAACCGTATACTCGCCGGTTGTGGAAGGTCCCTAACACCTCTTCCTATGCGAATTATTTTGCTTACTATACCCTACTGTCCCCTTCTGTGTAATATAAATCCTTCTTGTATCGTCATCCTTTGCATAGGTAATGTACAAAATGATGTGAACTAGATATATCCAAAAATGAAAATCGCTAAGGAAGAGGGGTTAGAGAGCTTCCTTAACTGACGAAAATACAGGTCAATGAGTAAGATTCTTAATAAAATACCTCCTCAGGATTCAGTTCAGTGCTACGACCCGGCCCTACGCACGCAGCTGTCCTCCTCCACGCTCACAGACACGTTCCTGGCAGCTGGGAAGGAACTGGGTAGGTACAGAAACTGACAATTTTTCTCCATCCAAAATACATCTCCGTTTTCTCCTCCAGCATTTATCTATTCCCACTCTCAACCCCTTCAGTCTGATAACATATATGCATCTACTTTATTTTCTGTTGCGGATAATTTTTACTTAGGAATGGACTCTAGTGGTGAGGGAGTTCTGTAGGCTTTATCTAACTCCCCTTGTTTGAAAAGCCTCCCCAGAGATTAATAAAATCGTCTGGTGTTAGCAAGAATATAAAATACGCTATTGGAGTGAAGGTGTTGATAAATGTAGCTGCAGTCCTTATACGTTTCTATGGTGCTGGAGAGGGACGCCTTCACGTGGTGGCACCGATATGACTGGACGATGAAACTGATCGGTTGTACAAAATGTTCCTCACTTCCATCCTTGTCCCCCGAAAGGAGGATGGTGGACTGTAGTTCACTAAGTTCACGTTCAGATTAGCTTGAGACTACTGCTGCTACTTGTACTACCACCACCACCACCACCACTATTACTACTACTACTACTACCACTACTACTGCTACTACTACTACTACTGCTACTACTACTACTACTGCTACTACTACTACTACTACTACAATTCACAAACATATTTACAATTGATTCCCTATCATATCTTAGATTTGTTTTTGCAGGAATTATTAGGCACAGTTAAAGATAATGAACTTTCTCTCTTACTCTCGCGGAGAACAGATGTGTCTTGCAAAAATTTCCCTCCCATATTTAAAATTCATAGCTGCTGTTCTGTCCTTCTCTTCCTCCACGAAAACAAATACATCTTATGACCGGGACTCGCTCGTAAATATATGTTTGTGAATTCATGTATTGATGTATCCGCCTCCCCCCCGCCCTCAGGCCTGCCAGTGGGTGACCTAAACGACAACATTGACCACGGTGTAATGCCTGGGGCCACCACGGTGTTCAAGGGAGGGCGGTGGAGCACTGTGAGGGGCTATCTACGTCCGGCGATGGGCAGACCAAACCTCCATGTGCTCCTCTATACACACGTTACCAGAGTACGGTTTAGGATTTTTCCTGTAGTTGTTTATGAATACAGTGTTACACAAAACAAACCAAGCCTAACCACTCAAACCAAAGCAGACCTAACCTAACTTAACGCGTCAGTCAAACCTTCATGTTTTCCTTTACACACACGTTGCCAGAGTACGGTATAATTTTTTTCAATAATTAAGTTCCGCATTATAGCCTTATTGATAGACTCGTATTACACAACCTAAACCGTACCAACTCTCACCTAGCCTGACCTTACCTCTCATTAAACCAAACCTTCATGCACTCCTCTACACACACGTTAACTGAGTAGTGTTTAAGCTTTAAGACATTATTAATATTGCCACCATTAACCCTTTCATAGTCGGGATAGCTCTAATATTTAATTCGAGGTAATACCAGAAGATTATATACAGCTGAGAGTGAGTCATAAAAACTTGAGTGCTAAAATAATACTTATCCTTATGAATTCACGGTTATTTGAATGTGAACTCAGTGGACTGCAGGCTGAAGTTGCCTTTTCCTTGCAGTTCACCAATTCCTTTCGGGGTCATAGGGATGGAACTCAGAGATATTTTTACAACCAGGCATTGGAGCCATGTGGTTATATCGGTGCCACCACATGAAGGCGTCTTATGCCGCAGGTGGTGTGGGAGGGCGTGCGGGCGGTGGGCGTGGAGTTCATCCAGTGGGACAACCCTCGGCTCAACGGCACCGTGTATGCGAGGGGCGAGGTGGTTCTGTCGGCCGGGGCAATACTCACCCCAGCCATACTCACGCACTCCGGTGTGGGACCACGACCACTACTAGAAAAGCTCAAGGTAAGGCAGCTCAGTGCATAGTAAAATTGTACTTGAAAAATATATAACACCACAAGGGACATAATAAAGATAAATAAATAAATAAATAAAACTGTGTGGCGGCAGCAAGAGTGAACTATACTAAGTAAATTACAAGGCTTACTCATACTGCAACCTATTACCTTGATAAGTGACTCTGACCATAGACAATTGTTCTCTAATTCAAGTCACACACACACACACACAATATTACGATCAAATCCCTGTTATAACCAACTTTTCTCTCGACAGAAAAGACAAAGAAAGGAAAGTGCAAAGTCTCCCCATGTCTCTCGTTCTTCCTTTAAAACCAAATTCTGGATAAGACTGAGAATTGTTCAGAATTGTTCCAAATTTTGTTTCACAGTCTAGGCCCTGAGCAGCATGTCTATCTATCTATCTATCCATCTATCTGTCTATCTATTTATCATTTTATCTGACCTGTATTCTAGGTCACATACGGCTTCCTATCACCTCTTCCTTAGCGAATTATTTTGCTGGGTATATCTTGACACTCTTAAATTTGCTGCCTCTGTCGTTCTAACATCGACACGTATTTACATCAATAAAGTGCTGTACAAAAGGATGTAGAAATAAAATGTGAGGAATAAATCGCCGAGGAGGAGGTGTTAAGAAATTTCCAGAGCCATTTAGGAGACGACTCTAAGTTTTTTCTCCTTCTTCTTCCTTTCTTCCTCCTCTTCTTCTTCCTTTCTTCTTCTTCCTCTTCTTCTTCTCTTCTTCTTTTTCTTTTTCTTCCCTCCACAGATCCCTATGGTGTTGGATCGTCCTGGTGTGGGTTCCAATCTTCAAGACCATCTCAATCTTCCTCTGTACGTCTCACTCCAAGAACCTGTCTCACTCAACCCCCCCAAGATGAGATCCCTTTCTAACATCTGGCAGTATTTCTTTCACGGTGGAAAGGGTGGGTAGGGGATGGATGGACGGGCAGGTGGATGAGTAGATGGATGGGCAGATGGATGGATGGGTGGAAGTAATGATGGTTGGAGAGATATATGGATGGACAGATGGATGGCAAGTGGTTGAGTTGATGGTTGGATAGCTAGAAGGATGGACAGGTGAATGAATAGATGGCTGGATAGATGCACGGATGGACAGGTGGATGAAGAGATAGTTGGGTAGCAGGATGGATGGGCAGCTGGTTGAGTTGATGACTGGATAGATGGATGGATGGATGGGCAGATAGATGAGTAGTCAGCTGGACAAATGTACGAGGTATGGCTGGGTATGTGGATGAGTTACTAGTTGGATTGCTGAATAGGTGGGAAGGTGAAAAGTAGATGGCTGCATAGGTGGGTGAATGGGCAGGTAGATGAGCATACTGAAGGCTGAGAGGGACGAAGATGAATGAAGAGAAAAGTGGATGAATGAGTGAATAAGTGGGCAGATGGATGAACAAAAGGGCTAATGAATGGATGAATGAATGATTGGTTAAATAGATGGATGGATGGATGAAATGAGAAATGGCTAGATGGACATATGTATGAAATAATAAATCGATGGATGAATGGACTGTCAAAATGATATATAGATAGATGGATGGATGATATGATAAATGGACAGATAGCAAGATAAATAACTCCAAAACTAAAACAACAAACCAGACACACAATTCACCCCCTATCCACCTGCAGGAGATTTAGGCCGCACAGCCATCGAGGGTCTGGGCATGGTGAAGGTGGAGAGACGCAAAGAGGGCAACGAAAAGCAAGGAAAAAAGGGCAACGGGAAACAAGGAAAGAAGGGCAATGAAAAACAAGAAAAAATAGGAAAGGGCGGGACAGCAACGGGCCAGCCTGATGTGGGTCTGATTCTGTTCAACATGGGAGCGGTTGACAAGCATCTCTACTCCTCCATTGCAAATATCAAAATGGATGTAAGTGCTATTTTTCTACGCTTTGCATTTTTCTTTTTTTATATCCTACAGTTTGGTTTTTGATAACTGGTATTCCTTATTCGTGGGAAGTGAGATTATGATGATGATGGTGAAACACTGATGATGGCAATAATGATGATAATAGTGATGATGATAGCAGTGACGACAGAGATGATAATAATAATAATAATAATAATGATGACAACACTGATGATGACTGACAATAATGGCGATGATAGTGATGATCCTGACAAAGATGATGACAGCTACAGCAATGGTGATGGTGATGATGATGATGATGATGAGGAGGAGGAGGATGGTGGTGATAACGACGACGATGTTGACAACTATGATGATGATGATGATTATGATAACGATGGTTACTGACAGTAATAATGATGATGATAATTATGATGTTGAATAGCGATAACAACAACAACAACAACAGTAATAATAATAATAATAATAATAATAATAATAATAATAATAATAATAACAAAAATACGACGCTGGTACCCACCTCCCTTCCACAGTACTTCGACACGATGTTCCCAGGGATGGACAACCAGAGCGCGGAGGGTTTCATCTTCCTCGTGACCTGCCTTCACCCCAGGAGCCGAGGTCAGGTGCTGGTCGGCTCCCCTGACCCCCGACACGCCCCTATCATCGACCCCAACTACCTCTCCCACGCCTACGACCGCGCCTGCATGAGGGACGGTGAGGAATTGAAGGATTGTCTGTCTGTGGTGTAGTATCTATCTATCTGTCTATCTGTCTGTCCATCTATCTGTCTATTTGTCTATCCATCTATCTATCTATCTGTCTATCCATCTATCTATCTGCTAATCTGTCAAGCCACCAGTCTATTAATCTATCCATCTAAGCTACTTCTTCCCAACACTGAAGCCGACAGTGATCATTCGCTTGCCCCAGATTATTATTTTTATTATTATTATTATTATTATTATTTTTATTATTATTATTATGTGAACAATAAACCCCAAACATCCCATCCGTGATATATCCTTAAGAACCACATATGGATGGATCACCTAAACCCACTTGACTACCAGGGGTTCATTTCGTTATATTGTTACCACCCAGCATAGTTAATGGCTTCCTGTGCTAAAAGAAATTATTTGGCACGCCATCCAGTGTACAGTCATCTAAAATTTGCGCTACTTCAAATGGGTGAATGGTGGGCGCTCAACACCACTGTAATCATAAGCAGCTGTGAATAACAAAAAATAACTAACTAATCGGTAGGCTAACAACATTACAGCATTTGAATCTCATATTCTAGACAACCTTAAGTCAGTATTGTACAGGTAAATAATTAGTCAACTTACTATCAATAAGTTCGTCTATCTATTTACCTGTCTGCTTTTTTGTCTGTTTATGTCGGTCTGTCTTTCTTATCTACATCAGTTTATCAATCTGTCTATTTACCTGTCTGTCTGTCCTCCTCACACAACCGCACAGCTTTCAAGATGGCCGTGCGTCTCTCCCGAACGAAGGCCTTCCAAAAACTGGGGGCGTCTGTTCACCTACCTCGCTATCAGGAGTGTGTGGTCGGTGGCGGTGATGGCAATGGTAGTGGTGATGGCGGAGGGGCGGAAACACACACCAAGTACCGTGACTACGTGGACTGCCTGGTGCGTATAGGGGCCATCACCGGATACCACCCCCTCGGTACCGCTCGCATGGGGCGCGCCAACGACCCCCAAGCCGTCGTTGACCCCACCCTCAGGTCAGCTGGGGTAGAGGGCAGTCCAATAGTATGTGCAGGTCCTCTCAGTTGATGGCAGCTCTCCAAGTGCACCGATCTTGCGTGATATCCCTCCCCATTCCCCTATCTCAGAGGTCTCCATTCAGGACCTCATCCCACGCCTTTCTCAGTCTGTCTTTGTACATTCTTCCCTCCATATTCATGTTTGTGATTGACGGCCGTATTTTTAAAACTAAAAGTGCTAAGTAGCCAGCAAGTCCCCAGTTTCTAACCAGTCATTTGTTAGACGCATGATGAGAATATGATGTGTTTGGTTACTCTGCCTCACTGCTTAATTGATCACTTTTCCTGACACTATTTCCAGCCTTTCTGCCTCTCAAAGAGTCTTTAATACAGTAGCCAACACTCCCACACCACTCCAGTACAGGTAATCATGGTTTCTCCCCAAATGACTTTCCCACTTACCCACAGTGTGATCGGAGCCGAACGCCTTCGTGTGGTTGACGCGTCTGTGATGCCAACGCAGATCTCAGGCACTCCAAATTCCGCCATCATCGTCATCGCCGAGAAAGCTGCACACATGATCAAGGTGAGAGCAACTACTAATATCGATACATTATACGGGCACTCCTCACTTAATCCGCGTCCATACCAGATGTTTGCTGGGGCGGCCGGGAATTCTGCATCACTGTAACCCGCTGAAACTCTTGCCCATACCCGCCTGCAGCAAGTGTGTGTTATGGACCTGGTCTTAATTCTTTCATTGCACCAGTATCTACACAAACTGCAACTCATAATAAATCCACTCTATCCCCACTGTAATGCATCCCCTCAAACTATAACACAATCACTCATGCACCTAACGAGCACAACACAGGCAGTCCTTCAACAATAACATACTCAACAAAAAATCTCTGGGAGTGCATGGTTGAAGTGGCTGGTTTCCTTGAGTACACCGGGGTTATGTCCAGGTGAGCCTAAGGTTACAAGAACGACAACAGCTCAAACAATCAGGACGTAAGACAGTAACACAGACAATCAGGATATAATACAATCTGGACGCAATTGTATAATCTCTATCAGTTTCTCATCACTCATGCTCTCTATACGACCGTACCGCTTTAGCACACTGCAGTCAGTCCTTTCCGGAACACTACCTCTACTTCCACACCCTGGCTGTCACTTGTCACCCTGTCAGGTCATCTTCTCACTCCTCATACAGACCTTAGGCACTTCATTTCCAACACCACCCCATGTTGAAATATATAGGGTCATATATCACCCTGATCTATTACCATTCTGTGGCTGCTTCATACATTTAACGGGATGATAATTGTGAAGCCTACTATGGTGTCCCTGTTAATCGAATGGAGAGACGTAAATGCAGCGTCCACGTGGGAGGGAAGGAATAATGAAGAATTAGCACAAAGGCATGCAATGGCAATATGGCACTGTAGGGGCAGATAGAATGTAAAGGCCGGAAGAAACACGGAAATATCAGTAAGAGAGGTAAGACAGAAGAGCAGAAGAGGATGTAAGGAGAGAAAGACAGAAGACAAAAGGCTCTTTTAAGTCGCCTCTTGCGACAAACAGGGATACCAGGAAGGTATACTTTCCCCCCACTCACCAGGGGGCGTCCGTCTGGGAACCAGCCACTCTTCCTCGCGCCCGCTGACAGCAAGGCGCTGTTTTCCAAAAGCGAACACTGAACGGGACGGTCCTGCGGGTGAAGTTGTTCGCCAGAGGTCGATGGGTCTGTTCGGCCAGACAGGCCGGGGTTACTTAACAACAACTGTCTTAAGTACATCTAGGCTACAAGCTGCACTGTATCAGTATATAGATTTTTTTTTTTTTTTTTTTTTTTTGAGGGGGAGCGGGGGAGGGAAGGATGAAATGTTCCTTTCATTGGTTCATTCGAAGAACATTTTACGTTTTTTTTTTCTTTTTTACACGGTATTCGTTGTCTTAAGGCTGACCCAGTCTACAAATTTCAGAGCATATTAAGTCTAGCATTCCACTTAACCTTTCCAAATGCCAAACCACAGGCTCATCTTGACTATTTTTTCTACTCTATACATGTTTATAGATTTTTCTCTATATCATAAGATGTTGCTGGAGCATGTACTTGGATTATCTTCATAACGTATCTCCTACTTACTTATAAACTATAATTAGGCTTACTAATGTTTCATTAATAATAAACAATCCTTCACTATTCCCGCTTAGGTGTCTTTCGATCGAAAATTCTACACCATTCGTTCTTTTCTTGTTTGCCTTTGCACTACAGATAATGGCCAACAGACAGATGTATACATCTGGTCTTCCTACTTCACTAATACCAATTGTATCCCAGTTCACATCTCACTTCTGGACGAACAGCCAAGTTATCTTTACTTGTCGGGATTTTTATGAAAAGACGAAAGGAGTAATGATGAACTAGGACCAAGCCATAATATGGTTATGTGGAACAAAGACTGGGACTGCAGTGGTCTTGGCGTGAAAGTGATGTAAGGAAGAAAAGGTCAAAGTCAATGGAAAGTCCTTAAACTATTCTTGTCCTGAAACCAATATGTCTAACGTGAGAGGAAAAGAAAAAAAAAAAAACGGAAGAAGGAAGGAATAATGAAGAACTAGCACCTAGCCATAAAATGACGATATGGCACTGCAGGAGTTGAGGGAAAATAAAGGCCGGAAGAAACACAGAAATATGAAAAAGAGAGACAGGACAGAAGAGCAGAAGAGGACAGTAAGGAGAGAAAGTCTGGAGACAAGAAGGTCTTATGACAAGCAGGGATACTGGGGATGTATTTTTTCTCCTCCTCCCCAAGGGGGTGTCGGGATTTTTGAGACCTTCCAAAGAGAGATGGAGTATATAAACTTGTCGATTACAGATTTAGATAGATAACTGAGCCAACATATACCTCACAGTCCGCTGACTCGGGCCATGACTGAGAGGGGAACACATTTTGTCTGATCCCAGGCAGTACCAAGTATACTAGTTAGGCTGCACCCGACTAGTATAGCTCTACTGATCACTGGGATACGCAAGCTTCTTCGCCAACGTCAAGGCAGTGTTCCGTCGAAGAAGATCCACTCCAATACCAGCAACAAGAACCAAACCTAAGCCATCAGCAAAGCCAACACGAGCCCATGCCATCACCACATCCAACACACAAGTCCAGACCATCACCACTGACACCATCACCACATCCATCACAGTGAGTCTCGCAGCCGTTCCATCATGTCCTCCAGTTCATTCAAGTCCTCTACCCGACTCCGACTGTTCATTATCGAGGCGCATCCCAAGTCCAGCAACCGAGCTTCACAAATGTCCGGCAGTCCGCACACAATTATATTCTCTTCATAGATGTCATTATGGGAGTATCCTGCTTGATGAAGCTGGTCCACCTTGCGACGCACATCATACTCGATGCGGTCCCGCTCTTCCGGGGTGGCACTGGCATAAAACTGGTCCAATGTGATGCCCTCACAGTACTCCATCAGAAGCACCGGCCTATCAGAACAAGTTACGTAGAGCCTGGGTGCTCCCCCGGCCCCAGCCAGCTCTGACATCACCTTGGCCTCCGAAACCAGGCTGTCCATTTCATCCAAGGCAATCTTTAAGCAAGCCATCACGCCCCTATACTTTACCAGCATTACTTTAGCACCGGTACCAGACCCAATATCCTTCACGATACTCAGCTCTTGCATCAGCTAACAGTACGGCTGCAACACCAAGTCCGACTCATTGACACCAAGCCGAGCCATTTCTGCCTCAAGACCACTTGCGAAAGTCATTATTGCTGTTGATCTGTGTTGTGTATGAAGACGACAAACACAGAAACTCGAGAAAGCAAAAGACCTTCCGAACGTAAAACCTGCATACCAAATTGAGTGTAACACTTAGCTGGTTCATAGCGAACCTGGAACGAGAATGAAGGGAAAGGGGGTGATGGGAAGGTTGAGATGGCTGTTGTGGCAGCACACTCATCTGTCCGTGAACCCAGTGGACTGCAGGCTTGAGGTGCCCTTCTCCTGCAGTCCACCATCTTCCTTTCAGGGGACAGGGAGAGGGCTGACGGATGCTTGTAAATCTGAGACGAGGGAATGGGGTGACAATGAGGAAGGGATGAGGATATGAAGTGATAGTGGACAAAGGATGAGGATGTGAAGTGATAAAGGGGAAGGGATGAGGATGTGGAGGATGATTGGGAAGGGATGAGGATGTGGAGGATGATGGGGAAGGGATGAGGATGTGGAGGATGATGGGGAAGGGATGAGGATGTGGAGGATGATGGGGAAGGGATGAGGATGTGGAGGATGATGGGGAAGGGATGAGGATGTGGAGGATGATGGGGAAGGGATGAGGATGTGGAGGATGATGGGGAAGGGATGAGGATGTGGAGGATGATGGGGAAGGGATAAGGATGTGGAGTGATGATGGGGGAGGGATAAGGATGTGGAGAATGATAGGAAAGCGATGAAGATATGGAATGATGATGGGGGAGGGATGAAGATGTGGAGTGATGATGGGGGAGGGATAAGGATGTGGAGTGATGATGGGGATGGGATGAGGATGTAGAGTGATAAGAGAGAAAGGATGAGGACGTGCAGTGATGATGGGGAAGGGAAGATTGGTTGAGGGGAGTCACACTTATAAACATGGAGGGAAGAACGCCCAAAGGCAGACCGAGGAACACATGAGATCCTGCGTGGTAACCTCCGGGCAAGACCGTGACACATCGACACCTGTTATCAAATGAAAAGACCCAACACATGTCAGCGTGGTCAGTGGTTTTTGAATGTAAACTAACTTGATAGGCTTTCACCTGACGGGACGCTGTCACACGACTTGTATACTAAGGAGTAGTTGCATGAAATTCGACGAGCCTTTGTTATGAGGTAAGAATTAGTCGCCTTTGTTACTGTTACAAGATTTTTTTTTTTTCACCTGATCGAACTGTGCCATTCCCAAAACTTGAATACTAAGTTGTGGTTGAATGAAATTTGATGAGCCTCAGTTATGTAGGAATTAGTCGCCTTGGTTACTAGTGAAACAGACCCTCCAATCTGACTACAGTCGGCCATCAACTGGACTGAAAGGGGTTATGGATCACTGCCAGGTTAGAACAATGACACTATACAGTAGAGCTGAATAGTTTAGCAAGATTTGGTTAGGCTAGAGGCAGTGCTCCCGTCAGCTTCGATGACGGGCGACCTCTTAGCACCTCTTCCTTGGCGATTTACTTTGGGCATTACACGTCATCATCTTCTGTCTTCATATTACTTGAATATCGACATAATTTGTGCCAATAGCGTGAAGGCGGATTATGAAGTGCAGTGTGCGGAATGAGTCACTCAGGAACAGAGGTTACGAATTCTCCAAAACTACTTAAAATACGACTTTAAGAGGCTGTCAAGCGCCGTTTCGTTACCAATTTCATATGCATATTACACATTGTTATATTGTAGGTTATTTTGGCCATCGTTAAAAATTATGAATCAAGCCTAAAAAAAAAAAAAAAAAAGGCCTTCTTTTGGTCAGAACAAGTTTAGTATCATTCCAGCTGACGTCAAACGATTTTATGGAGTAGAATTAGCAAAAAAAAAAAAAAAAAAAAAAAAAAAAAACGCGCCATTAACCCTCCTATGATTGGATAGTCTAGTATTCGACCACGGCTAACGCCAGACGATTTTATTCAGCTGATTGAATAATAAGAACTAGATTTAACCCTTCAGGCCGAGGACATACCTTATTTTGTGTTATTAGCAGCAGCAGCATCACTGGTAGTAGTAGCAGTAGTAGTAGTAGTAGTAGTAGTAGTAGTAGTAGTAGTAGTAGTATAGTAGTAGTAGTTGCAACCCCAGACTCATCAGGACGTGGACCAGGTGGACTACATACTGAAGTTGCCCTCCTCCTGCAGTCCACCATCCTCCTTTAGCGGGATGAGGAAGGCGCTGAGGGACGTTGGTGGTGGTGGTGATAGTGATGATGAAGGTTGTTGTTGTTGTTGGTGGTGGTGGTGGTGATGGTAGTGATGAATGTTGGTGGTGGTGGTAGTTGTGATGAATAATGTTGTTGTTATTGTTGGTGGTGGTGCTGGTGGTGGTGGTGGTGGTAGTGATGATGAATGCTGTTGTTGGTGGTGGTGGTGATGGTAGTGATGATGAATGCTGTTGGTGGTGGTGATGGTAGTGATGATGAATGCTGTTGTTGGTGGTGGTGATGGTAGTGATGATCAATGCTGTTGCTGGTGGTGGTGATGATAGTGATGATGAATGTTGTTGCTGGTGGTGGATATGGTAGTGATGATGAATGTTGTTGCTGGTGGTGTGGTGGTGGTGGTAGTGATGATGAATGTTGTTGCTAGTGGTGGTGGTGGTGGTAGTGATGATGGATGTTGTTGCTGGTGATGGTCATGGTAGTGATGATGAATGGTGTTGCTGGTGGTGGTAGTGATACATGTTTCTTGCCTTAGCCTTAACGCTTCCTCCAGCTTTAGTCTAAATAAGATCAAATCTGTTTTTCTTGACTTTGCTTGGTGACCCTGGAATTTGACTTTTCCCTGCAACCTTTACCTAAGACTGTTTTCGAAATCAAATATCTTTATACTCTTAAAATGTACCTTGACCTTACCATGCGACCTTAATCTTTTACTTCTTGTTCTCAAAACAATAGGTTTACCCCATGGTTGATCCACAGCCCTTACACCTCTTTTCTATCTTTTTCACTCTTACTCACTGGTTAGTCCTTAGTAGAAATGGCTTATTTTTCCAACCTTGTCAAAGACCACTAGGCCTCCTGTTATCTGTATTTCCTATGTACCCCTAAATCAGATCCTAGTGGAATTACCATAGGTCTTAATTCAAGCTAACTCATTACCAAACTCCTCAAAATGTATCAATAAATCCCTCTGTTCAATGAAATGATTCTATTAAAATATTTGCATATGATAGGTACTGCATAAATTTTTGTAAATATACTTTTCTTCTATTACATTTAATCACTGATTTGCTGAAAATGGGGGGAAGCATACACTTCACCCCCCCACCTAAATTCATGCCTGAAAACTGTCTGAGTTATTTTGTTGACAGAGGGGGATGCATGCTGACCAAAACAGAACACTAACATTTCCTTCAAGTGCAAAGCTGTACAAAATGAGTACAGGCAGTCCTCATTTTAAGCCAGAGATGTGTTCAAAATTATCAAAACTTTCTACATACAACTGGTGTATTAAACTGGGGGAAACCAGCAACTCAGTTTTCTAAGCAGTAATAGAGCTGGGAAGTTCTATCTATCTCTATCTATTGCCAGACGCCTCAATCCCGTTCTTAACTAATAAAACAACAAAAAGACAAGTTATAACAGACTTATTGTATTTGCCTATATGTTTAACCATATAAAAATGGTACTCCTATAAATATATAAGTAACACATGTACACGATCCACAGGAGAGGTGGGGTAATGGGTCGAGCCTGGTGGAGGAGAAGGTGTGCTCATCCTCCCCTGACTGTGAGGCGACACTGCTGGCATCACTCTCCTCTTCTCCACAGATACCATCAACCATCCTTTCCATAGCAACAGTTACATTCAGCCTCACTTTGAGTTTTTGTCTTGTCATGTATCTATAATTTTGATGCTCTTTAACCCTCTCATGGTCAGAACAACTCTAGTATTCTATTCCAACTAATAAGACAATTTTATTTTGCCAAGGGTGAGTTACAGAACCCTGACAGGGTTAATACATGCATTCTTCTCCACTCCTAGATTTTTATATCATCTTTTATCTTCAGCTTCACTCTAAAGTACGGTATTGTCCGGTTTTATCTCCATAATAGTGATGCCATTTAACCCTTCCCCACACAATGGAAGCATTTTGGGATTTATTCAGGCTAATGATAGACAATTTTATTCAAGAGGGCAATACACTGGAAGACAGAAAGTTTAAATAAAAAAAAATGATAAGCATTTTCACTGCTTGAAAAAGTCATCTGGTGTTAGCCTAAATATTACTAAGAAATGTGCTTGACTGAGTTAGTTTTAATAATGTACATGCATTCTTACTCTTTCTCCTAGCTTCTTGCCACAACCCAGACATTTCCAACTCTTAATTTCACACCAACCCTCATCATTCTCCTCAGTTTCATATCATATTCCCAGATTGATGGCACCATGGTCTTTCATACCAGTACATTTATCCAGTTTACAAAATTGACCAAAAAACATCACTTTATGAGTGATCTACCCCAACCTAATACTTTATGCACGAGTATAAATGTGAGTGTTTTCGACTTGAGAAATGCTTGAGGAAATTTATTTCGCATGAGTAACTGTGTGTATGAGTGAGAGTGTACATCACTGAGGGAACATCAGCTAGAAGCAAACATGAACTAATGAAAAAACATGCAGTAATTTATTCACCCCCTTAAATGTCTGGCCTAGGAGGGAATGAACTCACGTCAGGAATGGATGTTGAGGAAAAAAAATTGTGTGCAACTTCTTTTCAGCTTGACAATCAATTGCATGGCTCTGTTGCACAGTGCTCCACATGTAGTTTGGAACACCTGTGCAGCTGGATGAAACTGAGAATTTTATGGACTTGAAGGATGAGAAATGTGTGGGCTTTGAGTACACTATTAATGGTTTCTTCTTCTCTAGCATTTCCCTTTTCATGTTTCTGCACAGAGCTACCATGTGTAGGCTCCTCCTCGCTTGCCATGTGTTGGTACTACTATGATAATAAACTACACTGAAGTATTAAAACTCACCCCCACCTCTCACTCTAACACTAGTCTTTCTCCTCCTTTCTTACATGGGCAGTCCTTGTTATAAGTTAGGGATGTACTGTGTTAAAAAATACAATACCACAATTTTTTCCAAACTACTGGTACATGTACTACAAACTGGAAGAATCTGCAAACAACCTTTACAGGTAGCACTAAAATTAATAATTAATTATTCTGTAATTCACCATGGGAAAAAAAAAAAAAAAAAAAAAAAAAAAAAACTTACAGTGAGGACTTACAGTAAACTGTAATATCTTTGGCAATGATGCTTTGCTCTGTCTCTTCTTCCTTTATCTTTAATCTTCAGACAGTAATTTTTCAAGTAAACTGCACCTGTGTCCCTAGATACTTTGTGAAAACTGCTCTCACTGAAGGTAGGACCCATCATGAACTGTTACAACAAACTTTAAAATTACCTTCTATAGGTACAAATTAGTTATTTTACTGCTGTGAAAAGTAACTATACTGTGTTATTTTACTGCTGTGAAATGTAATTATACTGTGAGTATTAAATGTACGGGTATACGTAATATACGTATAAATCAAAACTACAGAGAACTCAGGATATCACTCTTTTTAAATTTATAAGGGTAACTGACAACTAAGAATGAAAAAAAGCAAGAAAATAATTCACATATGTTCTAACCAGATATCTTACTTCTTCAGCTATAATGTACTGTATACTGTCTTAATATGTAATTTAACACAATTTCCTTAATTAATATGCCTTAACAGTGTACAAAGGTTACTAAGGTTATTAAGGTGTATACCCAATGTGTTAAGCATATATTAAGGGGTAGGGTGTCCCTTTTATGGATCCATCACTTAACCTCATCAATCTGACGATGCATTTCTAATTTTATTCTTGCTATCTCCAATTTGATTCAGCTTAGGAGAGCACCCTTGCAGTGCTCCATTTTCAAATGTCTCTCCGAAACTTATAAAATCATCTGGTGAATCTCTTGAGTGTGTGGAAGAGTTTTGTTATTCGGGAGACATGTTATGTGCTGGAAGTGGGGCTGGGGCTAGCTTTGTAGCTAGAGTGAGAAGTAGTTGGAAGAAGTTCTGGAAGCTGTTGCCTCTCCTGACACGGAGAGGGGTCGCCCTCTTTGCTAAGGGATCTTTGTATGTGGCATGTGTAAGGAGTGTAATGTTGTATGGGAATGACATTTGGGCAATAAAGAAAGAGGATATTCGCGGGCTTAAGCATACAGAAATGACAATGATTAAGTGGATGTGCAGTGCGTCCTGGAGTGTGAGGCCTTGGATGGGCTTGGTTTACGATGGATGAGTTGAGAGGAAGGATGGGATTGGAGTGCACTTGTGTTGTGATGAAAAGAAGTAGATTGAGATGGTTGGGCATGTGGAGAGGATGGGGGATGATAATTGGGTGTAGAACGTGAGAAGTGTTAACATTAGGGGTAGGGTTGCAAGAGGGAGACTGAAAAAGACCTGGGATGAGGTCATTGAGTGTGACCTAAGGGATAAAGGACTAAATAGGGCAGCTGCCAGAGATCATGCAGCATGGAGAGCGGCCATTAGGTGAGCAAGACCCATGCATGCAAGCATGTTGGAGCTTTTAAAAACAAAATGAAACAAGATGGAGATAGCTGAAACCAATGCCTGGAGATAGAAAGAATAAAATAAAAAAATTCATTATTGAAATGAAAGGGTTAAGTATGAACTGGACCCAGCAAAGTCTGACTGACAGCTAATGTTAAACCAAGTTCTTTCTCAGCTAGTCATTAAAAAAACTATATCTGCTAGTCATAAAAACTATAAGACAAATTGTAAAAAAAATGTAAATACAAACAACATGGATAGTAAAATATGACATAAACCTTATTTTTTACTCCTCAAATGATACAACACACACTAATCTTAAGTAAGTCTCTAAGTTCAGCCCATGTGCTTGTGGCCAAATATCTCCATATTCTATCTTGGGCGACCAATATAAAAATGCCTCCATGCCTCTGTAGTATCACCATTCCAAGCTTCCCTCCATCTCTGCATCCCATCTTTGGTGGCCATGACAAAAACACCTCCAATCCTCTGTATGAACACTTGAAGTCTCTCTCCATCTCTGTATCCTATCTTTGGTGCCCAAGACAAAATTGCTCCTAAGAACTTTTATCACCACTTCAAACCTACCTCCATTCATGTACAATAATGGGCCTAGTTACTGCTCATATCATACTTGGCTGAAATGAAGTCATAACCAGGGTGTCCCACTGAATGAAGACCTGTTGTTGATAGCTCACAGTTTTTCTAGACTGCATGAGTAACAGTATAATTGTAAACTGTTCCTCATGTTGTCTAGTAATACTATGAACTAACACTTCATACTGGATACAGTAACAGGTCTTTGTTCAATGTGAAATCCAGCAAGGGGCAGGATTTGTGTCAGCAGACACTATGACTGATTTGTGTACTCCTCCATGGCCTATATTCTCATCGGTTAAGGAGGCTCCTTAACACCTCTTCCTCAACAATTTATTCTTGGATATGGCTGGTTATTATCCTTTTGTACACTGTTTATGCAGAGTATGGCGACATTACTGTACAAGGATTTATATAAAACGGAAGAGGGCAGTAAGGTGCAATCAGCAAAATACTCATAAATTGCTTTGGAAAAGATGCTGAGGAGCTTCCTTAAATGACGAGAATGTACACCCATGACACATTTAAGCTGATGCTAAATTTTCGAGCAAATTAAAGGAATGTTGTCCTTGTCTTATGGCAAACTTCACCGCTCCAAGACTATGTTGTTGTTGTGGTCACAGGTTCATCTGGATGTGAGTCCAGTTGACTGCAAGAAAATAGCCATTTCAACCAGGTTCTTTTGAAGATCTATTGCTGAGACTGTGTTGATAAAGCATCTGTGTTGAGAGAGTGAGATGCATAAAGCATGTTATGGTGTACAGGGACCGCATTACAGTGAGGGAGCAATCCAGTGTAGTGAAGCTCCCCACACCATAACTGACTTACCTCACGCTCATAATACAGATAATCCTACATCATAACCTCAACGAGAGATCCCTGGGAGTGCTTGATTGAAGTGGTCAGTGTCCAACAGTCTACAAAGTTCATGTTGAGATGACCCTGGGGCCACAGCAAAAACAAACTCCCTCACCGACATTATTTCCTTACAGTAAATCTAAACTGAGACCCTGATTCACCAGCAAACTTATGATCAACTGCCTTTCATAACTAAGGTTTGTTTTTGCATGAACAAGACCTGAGAAGCTATGGTGCCTTCATTTTCTCGTCCTTCCTGGAAAAACAAGTTTTAATTATAAAAGGGAGCTGACTGCAAGTTTTAACAAATTCTGGTTACAGATAGTTGTCCATTAACATTAGCTACTTAACCATTTTACACTTAACAGTAGTTAACATTAACTGATTTACCATTTTACACTTACAACAGTTAACTGTAATACAGAGTGGCACTTAAGTTGCTTTAATGTGAGTTACTGTATGTATCTATTAACATGATGTTCAATTCCAAAGGTTATACAGGGTGTCCAAGATATATTTACTTCTAAGTAACTCAATCTCTATCCCTCCTACCAAAACAAACCTCCCTTTCCCTAGTACTCCCACACCCCATCCTCCCATCTTGTTCAATCTTACTTTTCTCATTCTCCATTCAGTTTTGTTTCCGTACACATCTCTTGGTTGATCTTTCACTCTCCAAGAATCCAGTATATCCAAACTACATAAATAAGTCCACTTTTTATACGAGCACTCCACACTCATAGGGTTCTATTCTTGTGGGCTCTGAAGATTGTCATGCACCTCTTCCTTACTGATATATTTTGTATAAAAACTTGACTCTTTCAGTATGATGACAGATTCATTATTTCATTCTTGTTACCACTCAATGAATTAAATGACGACGCTAGCAAGAATAAAATAAATAAGGCATTATCACTGTGAAGGAATTAATGTTTTCTTCTACATTACTAAAGTCTTCAATATGTACATAAATTGCTCTAAAAATATACAATACAGGCGAATATTAGTCTTACATACAGATATATAAAGGTAAGGAAGAAGCACCTGACATATCCTAAGGTCTATCTATCTATCTATAGCCTGACGCCCTAATCCCGCAAAGGGTGGCCACAGACAAAATGCCTCCAAGTCGCTCTGTCACCCACCATTTGACTACCCTCCCCCCAACTCACCCCCCCCTCCCTCATATACCTCTCAACTCCATCCCTCCACCTCATCCTAAGGTGATAATATATATATGATCTATTATTTCAAGGATGTGCTACGCTCCTTATGGGGCAACAAAGGATTGGATGATGAATTATGAACATGTAAATAAGATGATACTTTAAATATTTAAGCCATGCACATCCTTCCAGTGCATAGTTATGGAGTTAAAAGCATAATAAACACCCACTTGTGACTTTAAAGCAACTTTACAATAAGTTATGAGGAACATTCAGTAAAAATATGATTACATTCATCAGCAACTTAAGAATGGAACAACTTTATGTAAAATTCGGTCATGATTTCAATGCAATAAATTGTTCAAATGCATGAAAGTTAACCCACATGTTGAAAACACAATTTCATGCAACCAATTTCTTTAAGATAAACTAGATAAAAAATGCACAGTGCTTCTACATTCCACAAATCTTTAAATACCTTGTATGTGATGCAAGTGAAGCACCACCCTGTATGTCAACAATTAGAGGCTGTGGAGTAAGGCAATCTTGTTTCTCATCCTTGGAAGCAAAAATGAAAGAACTGTTGTAGTGTAACTGGATGACTTACTATAGTGTACCTATTTTCAATGACTTCAGGGATCCTCTTCTTGAAAATATTGAGCTTTAACCAGTGTATATATATATATATATATATATATATATAAAATGTTCCGACACTTGGAAGAGAAAATGAAATAACTGTTGGACTATATGACCCACTTACACAACAGTACCCATTTTCATTGAGTTTTAGGGCCTCTATTTATATAATGAGCTTTAATTAACACCAAAGACACAACTGATGTTAATGGATGACTGAAAGACCACATGCCATTGCAATGCAATATTTTCAATGACTTTCAGGGCCTTATTCTTGAAATACCTAACCTTCTTGAAATACCATGACATAACTAATATCAAAACAAAACTGACACTAATTACTATCAGAACATAAAATTAATGCCTTGATGAACAAATAAAATCTTATTAAATTATTTTCAATGAGTTTTAGGTCCATTTCTTGAAATACTACTAATGTTCAATGACACCACAGATAAAACTGACATTAACATAATTACCAGGGCAAAGACTTTACTCAATGGTCAGAAGACATGGCAATTCATTATTTTCAGGGATTTCTTAATTCTACAGCCCAGTTTTGTACATACTAAGCATTAATCCCAACAATATGCTGATGTAGGCATTCTTTATTTTTCTTTTTGGTTTATTCTAGTTACTGTCAGACGATTTTATTCAGTACACGATGGACTTTTCAAACTAAATGGTCGGATACAGCCTTAAGAATCCCCATCAATATCAAAAGGCCTCTCCTAAACTGAATACAAATGTTTGGTAGTAGTAAGACTAAACTACCGGATATAAAGGACGACATCTGGAATCATGAGGTTAAGAGCATTAGCTAACATCAACGACAAGAACTTACATTAAAAATGCCGAAGCATACCTAAAGGACCTAAAGGCTCAATGACAGCGGAGCAATTACTGTAATTATACTTAGTGACTTTTAGCGCCTCTTTTCATAGATACTGGGCATCAAACAACTGAAGTCAGGCATCTATAAACTAACTACTTTAAAACTAGATGACTTGATAACCCATAACTAGTGAATACATCTTGATTCTACCTAATAATCTTAAATATTTTTGTCCTTAAAATGTACACCGTAATTAAATGCCTTGTCCTTAAAATCAGCGTGAATGAATGACTCAATAACTGATGCCTAGGTAACTTTAACATTATATCTAATGATATTTAGTACCTTGTCCTTAAAACAGTGTATAAAGGTTATTCTAATGCCTTGTCCTTAAAATATACAGCTTAATTTAACATCAGAGACAAAATTTATGCTAAAATCATTCAAAGCACAATTATTTGAATTACAGAACCAAATATTATGGCAATTAAATACAATGAAAAACCCAGATTTAAACACAAACTTGCAATTAATTCCCTCTTATAACCCAGACTTGGTTTTGCAGGATAGATGAGACATGGGAAGAATCAGTGTTCTCCTTTCCTTATCCTACATGAGGTGCTGGGGAAGGATGCCTTCCTGTGGTGACAACAATATGATCATGCAGATATGTCACTCATATCCCTCCAAATCCTCCAAAAGGAGGATGGTGGATTGCCATAATAAGGCAACTTTGGCCTGCAGTCCACTGAGTTCACATCACAAATGAACCTGGGGCTACAATGACTTATTACTAATACTGTCCTTTGAGTAAAAGCCAGTCTGAGTCACAGAAGGGAAGTGATCACAAACTTTGCTTCTAAATCTTGCCCCAGCTCTTTCAACAACTTTGGGGTTATGTTCTTTAAATGTTGAGCTTATAAAATCATGTGGACAAATCTTCATCTAAAGTAAACTACTGAAGGACAACTATATGACTTTCAATACCCAGACACATTATGGATTCTTCTTTACTGACCATTTGTTTAGGACTTATAAAATACAGAAATGCCAGTATTAAAGATATAGAGGTCTGATTTTCATCAGTTCAGCACACCTTGTGGTTTGAAGCTTAACCCTGGGCCAATGTAACATAAGAAAATCTCCAGAAACAAAATTACATTAGTTTTTCAACAGCAGTTTCCAACTTTTCATACAACCATTACTGTAAAGGAAAAAAAAAGTAACGAATAATATCTGGGCCAGCAGTTCTGTCGTGCTTCCTGTGACCCCAAGAAAACAAGTTGACTGAAGTTCCATTCTGTGTCATTTATGTCCTAATACAATGTGACAGAATATGACACAAATCCCTTAAAAACTTTTGCCACTAGAACAATGTGAATTTGATACATTGCACACGTCACTGCAAAATGGCCCTTTAAAAACAACTGATGCTAATTATGCACCAAAATCCATGTGAAAGTTAGGATTATCACTTAAGATTAAGACCTGTATATGTAAGTACTGTACTTTACTGAATGCTGCTCTACAGTAGTAGTTTGATTACCCCAACACAGATGTCCTTACCTTTTAACGGGGGTGAACTTCTGTAAATTCAGTAGGATCCAATAGTGAAAACAATTCTATCAAACACAGCCAAGGAAGTACAAATAATCCTAAATCAAACAGTAAACCCAAACCTCTTCTTATATGGTTTTTGCGAACAGGAAAAAACCCACATCAGCAGAATTTACTTATGAAAAACCAAAAGTCTTAAGGGAATATCATTAGTGACAAGTACTTGGGGGCTTGAATGGTGAGTGAATGGATGCATGGCCCATTGGACTGGGCAAATTTGGGCTGTCTGGACGTTGCTACTCCTCACCCGGCCCTAGGGTGGGTGAAAGGAGGTCCGGATGATGATGATGATGACAATTACTATCCAGCAGTTGACTTTCATACCCCCTCTAAACCCAACCTCCACCCAAAAGTTACACCAAAGGACTCATTACATTTTTAACTAAGTAAAGATGCTGAAAAAAATGACACATACTGTATAAGTAAAAAGAAAAAATACCATAAAAGAATGATAAATAATGAATAATCAGCACACATACAATAAATGTAGACAAATTAATTTTGACTACTAGCACTGTACTTTATAAGCTGTAAGAAGGGAATCAATCCTCACAAAAAGAAAATTCTGTTAATCTGAATAAAGTCATCTTGGGTTAGCAAGAATAAACTAGAAAAGACAATGTCAAGCGGAAAGAGTCAATAAACATAGTACGCAAACTGAACATTCATTGAGTAATTATTGTATTGTTAATCATTATTTTCGAATATAACAGCTACCAACTACTGTATATCATACTCTAACTATATTAAGTGTTTCACATGACTATATATATTACTCTGTTTTTCAATGTTATATATATTACTCTCACATTACTGCAATGACTCATACATACACACATTAACTTAAAATGCCATATTTCTTGAACCAGAGATTGCAAGGGTGTAAGAATGCCATCAGTGTATTGACAGTCATTTGTGAAACCCATGATGATAGTAGAGCAAGTTTGGTTTCCCTGCCTCACTGCTGACTGTATCTTGTACAAATACCTGCAGGTTAATCATAGCTAATCCTCACACCTGTTCCATAAATTACTCTCAAGCACTTCACACTTCCATACACCTTCACCCTCTCAGGTCCAGGAGTACAGCTCTAAATGCCACAGTACATGCATTCACAAATGTATATATAAAACATCAATCATTTCCACATGCACTGGACCACCATCCTACTTATGTTGAAAAGTTGAGCACTTACAGAACAATATAATCCGTCTTTCTATTAATCTACTGCCCACTCTAACTACAATATCCGAATTTTCATTCTTAGTAGCCTCGACATAAATATCTTTGGACAATTTTATTCCACCTCAACTGCAGTTCATTCTTTCATCCCACACTCATCTTCATTAATATACTATTTTATCATATTCAACCTAAGAGTAAATAAGGCTGACCTATCATCTATCTACTAATTTATGTTAAGAGACTAATACATGGCAGACTCAACACATGATAATCTGTGAAGAACATGGAAGTCAGATTACCTGGATTACGAATAACACAAAGGCTTTACAGGCACCAGTTACTGTTTTGTTTTACTCAAGTAAAAACTGTCTAGCTCTTCGTTAACTCCTTCAATGCGATAATGTCACATTAAATATTTTCCTGCAGCCATCACAAGATTTTATGATATTTGAGATAAACCTCACATAGCTACTGAAGGCATTGGAATGATCAAGTCCCATGACCCAGAAATCATGTGATCCAAAAGGCCAAAGGAACAGTTCTAAACCTCTTTTTCAAACAACACTGATCTTATCAATGAAATTTTGATCCTAGCAGAAAAAAATTAATACAGAGTACCTGTGCTAATACTGTACTTTAAAATACAATTTTTTTTTTTTTTAATACTGTTTGGCCTGATCCCACAATCCCCTAATACACCATTTGCAGAATAATTCTTGTTACTGCCATATCTACATTCATTAACTAATCATCAACAGCTTAAAAATTAAACACCCGTAAAATGACAGCTACTGCATTACTGTAAACTATCAATTATACTAATCCTAAATCAACTGCCACCTCTCATTCCATTTCTGACCACTTTTCTGCCTAAGTATTTCCAGCTTAATCAATGCTTTATCCAAGCTAAACTATTACCATATTACTAGTTGCAACCCTTTCACTACGATGACTTATGCATTTTCTAGCTACTGTTGACCATATTATTCAGCTTGGAAAGACCTCTCATTATGAAAGGCTGAACCAACCCCTGTAGCCTGAAAAGTCATCCATAAGCTGAATTAAACTGAAAACAGCAAGAATGATTTGAAAAATGTCATTGTGCTGAAAGTGGTCAGCTTCTAACCAACTGTGCTCACCAGTCTGTTAAAAGCATATTCATCATATCACCCAATACCCACAATCCACTAACTACTATCTCTGGTCTTTCAAAAGCAATGTATCTTGTCATCTCGAAATGAACAGATTTCAGCTTTGGCTCTCTTTTGTTATCCTTTGGATTCAACAATCATCTATAAGTTCTCAGCCTTTGGTTCCCTCCGTGTTACTATTTCTCGACCAATCCTTTTGTATCCCATCAGGAATGAAAGGGCCAGGGGCTACACTCCTGTTCCCGAATTTAAGGCAAGGGTGACCAGCTGTCTGCCTCAGCATTACATTACGTGAGCAATAAACTCTACATAAAACAAGACACACCTACTGTACACTGACCAACATTTTATCCATCAATGCCCACCACACTGTGGCTGCATTCTTTTCAGATTTAGAGGCTTTCAAGCAACTTTTCTTTAGTTATTAATTTTGCATATCACACAGTACTATTCTGTTGTTATTTATATAGTTTCTAACAACATTTACATGCAAGAAATTGTTAATGTGTGATATGCAGAAATTTAGAAAAAGTTGTTAGGAGACATACGTCAGCTTGAGAGGTCTTCTAGCACCTCTTCCTCAGTTATTTTTTTTGTTATCCCACCTTACTATTCTCTTGTTACTTATCTAACCTCTATATTGACACAATTTGGAATATCTACATATGAAAGAATTTTAACAAGTTATGTGAAGAAATAAACTGGTAAGAATGAGATGTTATGGAGTCATAATTATATATATACAACAGAATATTAACATGCCAATACTGAAATAAACTGGCATGGCAGAGAAACAAACTGGTAACAAAGAGGTTTGAGAGCATTAATTACATACAAAAGAACATTAATGTGCCGTATACTAAAATATACAAATATGAAAGAGATCCTATGGAGCCTCCACAGCTGATGAGAATACAGCCCTACTCTCTTTATATTTTCAATCATTCAGTAGCTTTTCAACAAAGTTCATGACCTCTTTGTGTGACACCAGACCAATAAATTTACCTACCACTATGCCCCGGTGGATCCCCAAAACTGCTGGTACCGCTGTCACCTCAAATGCTTGTAAAAGGTCCACGTGGTCCTCCACCAGCACCTGTTAGAATTAATATAAATATTATCAGGATAGATTACAAGAGAAACAGGAAAAAGAAAAGATTTGGAAATAATATAAACATTATCTGGGATGATGACAGAAGAAAAATGAAATGCAAATCAATCAACCAATCTATCAACTCATATGATGCACTATGTCCTCTATTTCCAAACTGAGGTTGGCTGTGGTACAGCTAATGTATTTGATGGACTTGATGCTAAAAACATGTGCCAAAGCTAGCTACTACTTCCCAACAGTTTCTGGACGATACTGGGGAGAAAAAGAGGTTAAACATCTGGAAATCTGTGAGAGTCTCAGTACGGACTTTGACTAATGACTTGTATTCCTGCCTAAGAGTGATGACTGTGTGGTTGGTTACAAAGTTTGTTGCTGCACTTCTCTCTCATGGTAATACCTCTCAGGGTCCAAGATTGCCATCCATCTATTACCTGTACCCAGTTACCACCTGTTGAAAAAATACTGTACAGTATATCCATCCATCCATCCATCATCCAATCCTACGTTGCCCCATGAGGAGTGTAGGAGCCCGGGGCTAGGAAAGTTGGTCCTGACATTTAATATGAGAGTGGCCAGCCTCACTCATCCCTGAGTGGCATTATGTGAGCAATAAACGCCAAACACCCCTTGGATATAAACCTACACAGACTCAATCTGATTGGAGCACCTTAATTACCCACTGAACCACCAGGTGCCATAAATTGGTTATATGGGTATCACCCAACATAGTAAATGGTTTCCTGGTGTACAGGAAACTATTTGGCTGTCACTCTGTGTACAGTCACCCATAGGCAGAAGGACGAGGAAAGAATGAGGGAAAGGAAGACAGAAGAGGGAGTGTAAAGCCACAAGTAGGCAGAAGGAAGAAGATAGAGTGAAGGAAAGAAAGACAGAAGAGGAAGGAGGGAAGAGAGGAAAGGGCAGAACCCAAAGCAGCAATACTTCGAGTGTGTGGATGGTGACTGCCGTATCAGGAAACAGAAAATCTTGTGGTTAATAAGGCACAGGTGGACAAATTTTATGGAGGCAGAAAGACTAAACCAATATGTTAAAACGTTACTGGGTAGGAGAAATTATGGTAGGGTATGCAGATGGTTTGGAAAGTGAACCTGTGAGAATGGAGTATGGTACTGAGGAAGGAGCTATATGAGCTTACAAATGATGGATATGAATGCATAAAGTAAGTATGGTGGTATACATGACAATGGTTGCACCTATCTTCAAATCTGGCAGTTGACAAGATAGCGTTAGTTCAATGGGATTTTGTGAGTACCATTAATACAGTACACAGTCTGGAATGAAGCTGATAACATTACAAGCTTAAAGGATGGGTATTAGATGTAAGGCTTATTTCAGCATTTTATTTCCCACTCTATTTATTATTGGGAAATGGGTCTCCACTATAAATGTCATTGTCCCCATCCTGTTGCAAACTAACACCAACAATGAGTATATTGGGTAGGATTCCAAAAATGAAGTAGCCTGAAAAAGCAAAAAAGCATGAGAACTACAATCAAGTTTCAGTGAAATAGACCACACATCCAGTCAATCATCATTTCGACTCTCAAAATTCATGTTTCCGTCACAAGAACGATTCATAAATACAGTACCTGCAGACTAAGACTTTAAAATGTTTGGGGTTACTTCCCCATACCTCACCTCAGCCAAATGCAACTTTTCATTATTTTCTGAAGCAATCTGAGTGAGTAGTGGGCGGAGTGAGTGGCAGGGCTCACACCAATCGGCATGGAAGTTGACAATGACTGGCCGTCTGCTCCTCATCACCTGGGAACAAAGTAGTGATTATAGCTGGTCTGCTTTCGCCTGATGGAACTGAGCAACTTCATAACTTAAACACTACGTCATGGCTGTACAGGTATACCCCACTACATGATACTCCACCTTAGCGATGTAAAAAAAATCAACACCCTTCCCCGCCTTTCGATGGCCAGTCCCCGGTTATCCAATGTGAAAAACAGAAATTGTTAACCCTTGTGTACAGACAAAGAAAACAGAAATGCACCAAAGTGAATTGTGGTCTTACAGATTTGAAGAACTTGGAACGGAATTTGATGAGCTTTAGTTATGAGGCAGAAACGAGTCTTCTTATTGGGTGGATAAAACATTTTCAACCAGACCTAAACCCTATTGAGGTGTTTAAACAGAAGGAAAATATTGCATTAGGTAGAACGGGGTAATTTCCCTGTGAATGGTGGTTTTTGCTAAATACAAACTGTCTATCTATCTATCTATTGCCAGACGCCTCAATCCCGTTTGGGGTGGCCACAAACAAATCGCCTCCAAGTCGCCCTGTCCCCCGCCATTTCACTGCCCTGCTCCCAACTCACACCCCCCTCTCTCATATACCTCCCCACCCCATCCCTCCATCTCATCCTCGGCCTCCCCCTCCCTCTTCCCCCCTCCACCTCACTCACATACACTCTCTTCGTCAGTCTTTCACCCTCCATCCTCTCCACATGGCCAAACCATCTCAGTGTGTTCCTCATAATGCTTCCTATCACATCCACATCAACACCACAACGCTCCTTTATATCCTCATTCGTCAGCCTGTCCCTCCATGTGACTCCACATGCTCCTCTTAAATAACTCATTTCCACTGCTCTCACTCTTGACTTGTGACAAACTGTCACATATGGAATATTGTCATTTTTATTGCTTTATCTATACATTCAGCCATTCTGCTAAAGATAACTATGCTCATTTTTGTATAAAAAAAGAGGCCCATGCCACAGACTGAAAAAAAAAAAAAAGCGTCTTGCGGTGAAATTACCCCGCCGACAGGGTAATTTCACTGTGAACTATTTGTTGTTGTTACTGTTATAATATTTATTGTTATTATTGTCATAATACCATGCTTTATAACAAACATAACATTATAACTAGACTTAGGTGGTCTAGGCTACCACACAGTAGAGCCTATGCCATGTATTGGACGAACTTTATGCCGTTAGCATCCATGACTGATTTACTGACTCTCATGATTGGTAAGTTGGTGGGGAGGGGGGGACTCCCATGGCATGAAAGCATGGCAGGGTACTGTTTAGTTCTATGCATGTGTGTGTTTGTGTGTGATAACAATGCAAACAGTTCTGAACAACATTTAACCTGAAACATGTAAAAATAACGGGTAAATAGATTTTTTTTTTTTTCCAGTTTTTGTTGATGTAATAAATGCTGAAAATTTTTGGTAAACAATTTCATTTCTCCAACGTCATTTTTTGCACAATGGATCAAAACTTCACATGACGTTGTTAGGTCGGTATTCTCTAAACCTGAGCCCAACAGAAGCCGAATCCATGCAAGAGTTTGGGAGCTATGGGCAGTTGAATCTGAATTACTGGCGTCCTGGCCAAATTATGCTGCTGGCGAACTTACTCCGTTTTATCCTACACTTATATATAATAAAGTAGCCAGTATGGAAGGGAACAAGGGATGGTGTGAAGGGGTTAAGAGGGAGAAGAGGAGGTGGGAAGCTGCAGCATTAGGTGTGGGAGATCATTGTTCTTCCTCAACAAGCAATTTATCCAGATATGGGCCTAATTCATTTCGTTTCATTTCATTTGTAATGGCTCCAGCATGCCTACACGTGTCAGCCTTGGTCACCTAATGGTGGCTCTACAACATGTCCCAGCTGGTATGAGTATGCTAAATTTTCACACACACACACACACACACACACACACACAGGAAATGACACAAATTCCACTCAAGCTCACCTTATTTTTAAAATCATCCTCACTGTCAATGGTATAGACATCCTGCAGTGGCTGGCCCTGGTGAAGTGGTCTGGTGAGGGTGACTGAGTGCCCTGGAGTATGAGGTTGTCCTTGGGTAATATGTCCAGCTAACAGGGACCGTGCCATTAGCCCCCCTCGACCTCTCACTAACATACGCATGTCTGTAAAGCAATACAATATAGTAAATCCTTGCTACAAGCACAATTTTAATGATCTTTTTGGTTGTAATGTCCACAGGAAAATTACCCCAAAAATTCTAATAAAAGTTCCATTTCTACCATACCTATAAACCTAAATTGTTAATCTGTACCATGTATCAATACTGAAGGAAAATTATTTTTTTTTCAGGGCACATCTACATCATTATATAACTACCGTATAAAGCAAACTAGCTTTTTTTTTTTTTTTTTTTTTTTTTTTTTAAATGTGAGGAAGAAGGAACCAAAGGCAATACGGTACCTGTATTATGCTACTAATTATTTACAGCTGGCTCAGTTAAAACATGGACATCTGAAAGTAGCTATATATGTTACAGTGAATGGAGAGAGACTGGAATTGGTGAGAGTTCAAATACCTGGGTACAGTGATAGAAAAAAGGAAAATGTGCAAAAGAAGTGGAAAGTAGAGTGACACATGGAAGGAAGGTAGCTGGTGCTATAAAGACCTTGATAAGAAACTTTGAGTGTGCAGCTGCATGAGGCTTACATGAAGGAGTATTAGTGCCAACTTTAACATATGGATGTGAGACTATGGTGTGGCACGAAAATGAAAAGTCAAGAGTGAGAGCTGTGGAAATGGGACTGCTGAGGAATGTATGTGGTGTACAGAGTGGATAGGATACAATATGATGTGATTTGTGAAAGATGTGAAGAAGTCTGTGGATTCCAGAATCGAAGAGAGAGTACTGTACTAAGATGGTATGGTCATGTGGAGAAAATGGATAACAACAGAATGGTGAAAAAGGTATATCTGAGCGAATCTGATGGAGGGAGGAGGCGAGGTAAGCCGCAGAGAAGGTGGAGGGATATGGTGGATGAATGTGTGAGGACGAGAGCTATGGAAGTTGGTGAGGCTAGGGGACTGACAAGAGATCGAGCTGGCTGGATGAATGTTGTGAGAGGAAGAGCATGATCAGGGATTTGGCACCCCTTTTTAATGTGACAGCATTCACACTGACTCTATCAGATACATTTATGTGAAGCTACAGAATGTGGTGAAAGTTTCTGGCGTACCAGATAAAGCCAGGTTTCTGGGGGCTTGAATGATGAGTGAATGGAAACATAGCCCATTGGACTGGGCAAACGAGCTGTCTGAATGCTGCTACTCCTCACCCTGCCCTAGGGTGGGAAAGGTGATCAGGATGATGATTATAATATACAGCAAGTGATCTACAAAAGTGTAATAATTTTCTTTCCCTATGCATAATACTGTTTGGGTGAATGATGTGGCCCCCTGACACACCTGGATACTTTTCCCTTCATGGGACAGTTCTCCGATGCATGCAGGGATATCAAGGGTTGGCCATCATGCTGTGTACTGAAGCAGTACATTACTCCTATTGTCCTCATACAATTTCTAGATGCCAGGCAGTCTTATGAGTTGTTTCAATTGCATGTGGCCATTAAGGATGTAATACCAAGTGGTGGTTGGGGGTTACTGCTAATGCAACGCCACTGAGGTCACTCTCACCTCAAGTGTGTGGACTGATTAGCCATGCTCTGAGCCTCACTGCTACTGATGGGGCAATACTGTACTGGATGATGGATGGAATGATGTGTCCCTTAAGAAGGGAGATTTCTACCATGACTGTTAAATTGGCTGGATTCAGTAACAACAAAGAATGTACAACAAAATGCAACCTATAATGAATGTTTACGGTACAGGAGTAATTCACCAGCAACTCACCAGCAATAGAAATTAAAATGCACAGTAGGATACCTGTACTGCTTTGGGCTCCAGACTCCAGTCAAAGTGTAGGCTACTTCACATAGATCTTCTTTCCTTCTGTTCCGTACTGTGATTAGCACAGTTGTACAACAAAGAACAAGTGCACCATGCAGCTATGCCATTCACATTTCCTGTACATTCTTCTAAAAAGCCTGAGGTTATCTCAATGTGAAGTTTGCTCTCTCTTGTTTACACCTCTATTTCAAAACAATGCAGACCTTCTTTAATGAATTTATGTATGGTACTTTCTGCACAATGCAACCCTTATCATCCTTACATAAATATGCAACTCTGCCTTATGGTATATAGCTACTGACTTTTACAATATCAGTTTTTCAGTACATATCATGGAATGGGCTACAGCTTCTACCAAGTTTCAAAAGCTTAAAATCTGTTTTTCAGTGTTGTTATTCAAGGAATTTAATTTCAAAATGTCACTTGTTAATTACTCATTTCCATAAAGTGAGATACATGGCTTTATAAAGTCCAGCGCTTATCTTATAAGGCACTAGAGGTTGATGTTCTATATGGCACAGTTTGATCCTCCTAACCTTGTCTTGGGTTGCACTAGGACTTGTCCCTGGAGGCACTAGAAGTTGTCCTTGGAGAAACAGTTTAATCCTCCTAACCTCGTCCTACGATGCACTACAGGCTGCTGTACAACATGGCATAACTTGGTTCTCCTACACTTGTCCTGAGTAGCACTATGAGAGTTTGACCTTCTTGAGGGGTGCAGCCAGGATGGGTTGGGCACTCTCTGCTACCAGAACTGCCACCCCTGCCACTGCTGCCAACCCCACTCCTGCTACCACCACAACTCGGCCCACAAAGAGTTTGTCAGTCACCTGTAGGCAAAACACACATCAGTTAGCTCAGGAAAAAGAAGGACATGGTAAACAGAAAATTTATCAAAATAATGGAACTTCATCATAAAAGTGGGCAAGCTAGCAACACAGTTCTCAGTGAAATGGGCCATACACCAGTAAAGAAATCATTCGAGCTTTCAAAACTCTTGGCTCCACTTCACAGGCATACCATTCACAAATATTGTACAGGCTTATCTATCTATCTATCTACATATATATACAGGGGGGACCCTGAGGTATGTTACCCCAGCACAGCAATGGGGGTAGAAATACCACCCTACCCCACCGAACGATGGCCAAACCCCAGTATAACGATGGGTTTTGTTTGGTTTTTAACTAATTTCAATTATATTTTTTACTTCAATTTTGTGTTTTGGTTGATTTACAAACTGTTTTTAGACTTAGATTAATGTGTTTTATTCATAGGTGGGGTGAACACAGTCATTTTGGGGTACAGTTTACTGAGTTTGATTTTTTCCAGACCTCTTTTTGATGAGATTCAGATTTTATTTTTGGGTTTTGGTGGGTTATAAACTGCATTTAGGCTTAGTTTAGCTATATATATATATATATATATATATATATATATATATATATATATATATATATATATATGGTACATGGTACTATATACAATATATATTAGTTAAACATACTGTGATCATAACTAACATACAGAAAGAAAAAATTAGTGATCTCAAGAAATCTTTGGATGCACACACGGCCAGTGATCCTACTGAAATATCCTGCTACTTCTTAAGAGATTCTAACAAATCTACACGTAATTTGACTTCAAAAGGTGATTCATAAAGCTAAACCACAAATCATACATTATAAAAAAAAAAAAAATTATAATAAAATTAAAAATTATATAAAATGTGCTTCTTAAGTTGAGATCTTCATATCCAAAGCAAAATAAAATAATACAGTGGTCCTGATAATGAATACAAAGGCATTATATCAGCTATACAGTGCCTGATAAAATCAAAGTGTGCCGTAAAGCTTATACAAGTACAGTGACAAAACCAACAGTTCCTATAATTCTGCCTTCTGGTACAACAGTCTGATATTTCATTAAAAAAAAAAAAAAAAATAGCACTGGTATTCTATGTTGCTGTTGATCTAATTGTAGTTCCAGGTTTATGTGGATATGAACATGACAGACTGCAGGATACTGACCACTTCAACCAGGAACTCCCAGTGACTCTTTGCTGAGGCTGGAGGGTTGTGAGTACTGTGAGAGTGAGGTGTATATGCTTACGTGAATGCAACATATAAAGACCTATGAAAACAGAAGAGTATTTTTGAGAACCAAAATTCAATCACTTTTTGGGTTAATGGTAGAAAACTTGTGAAAAAAAAAAAAAACTAGTATCATTAAAAAATAAAAAGAAAAAAGTGCAAAAACCCTTGGGATACTGTAATAAAATCTTAAAAAGTACAGTACATTCATTCGAAAAAAAAAAAAAAAAAAAAATCTACGATAAAGTAATTTTTTTAGCCACACTAATTTCTGTGCAGCACCATTATAACCTTCAAAAAGTATGGTACTTTGTTACACAATCGTAAGCCATAGTTTTTCCTCGCCCTCTAATCATACCCCTGACTGGAGGGAAATCAAAGTTTCACACCGAATGAAGATCTGTTGTCTGATGTCAAGGTTCTCACTGGAAACTTTACGAGACTTCATAAGTAACAGTGTCATCATAAAGTATTTCTCATGTACAGTAGTCGAGCAAAGCTTTGAACTAACAGTGTCATCATAAAGTATTTCTCATGCACAGTAGTCTAGCAAAGCTTCGAACTACCACTTTCGCAATGAATGATAGATCTTTGCTTATTATAATGCCTCGGTTATGATATCCCTTGGGGCAGTGGCAGGAGTGGAGGGATAAAAAACAGAAAATATGGCTCTCGACTGTATATCCACTTTAGGAAAAAAATTATCTATTAAAAAAATTAACTTTTCAGCCATACCAGCTCCTGCGCTGGTGGCTGGTGAGGGTCACTGTGTTGTGGGATGAGGAGGAGGGTGATGGAGACCACCGCTGCGGACACAAGGATACCGACTGCTACCAAGGAGCGCCGGCGACTACTTGCCACCACAGCTCCCAGCACTGCCACCACCCACACCGCCACCAGCACTATGACGCCTGCACCCACACCCAGCAACACCATGGCACTAACTCACCAACCAGACAGCATGCACTCCCTTACATGCCTGCACAATATGTTAATGAGGCACCTTGGTATTAGAATATAGGCTAACATGTGACCATCACTACCATATACAACACGAATTAATGGGCCACTCATCAATAAAAATTACTGAAGGTACAGAAATTATTACAATATACAGTAACATAATAAGTCAATATTACGATATAATATGAACTGATGGGGCACAAAGTGTTAAAAACCATTAATGGGGCACACACTGTTAGATCTCATTAATAGGAAACACACTGTTAGAAACCACTGATTGGGCACAAATTATTAAAAACTATTAACGGGATATGCATTCTCAGATATCAATAAACTATTAATGGGATATGCATTCTCAGATATCAATAAAGTTTTCACTATGATGACATGCTTTTTATTTTGTTCTTGCAAACTCAGCCTTGGATGATTTTATTCAGCATAGTTACAAGAGACTTTTCAGACTAAAGGGATTCCATATGACCTTCATTAAGCTTTCAAGAACCACACACATGATATCTTACCTAAATTGAATATGAATCATCTGTAAGAAGAAAGAATAAACAAAAGATCACTGGACTGAAGGGAATGCCATTTGTTACTATACAAAAACATCATCATATGTCATAATACAACAAAAATTAATTGAGCAAAAAACAGGCAGATTTATTCAGCTTAGGAGAGACTTTTCAAACTAAGAGGATTAGATAGGGTGTATTCATCTTTCACAGACCCCTTCACAACAAAAAAGTCTGCTCTAAAATGAATAAAATCATCTGGAGGTACCATATTAATAACAAGAATAAACCAACTGAGTATAATACCTAATTCAAGAAGCTAATGGTTTATCAATCTACAGCCACATACTGAATCCATAACCTCAGCAAGGGTGGTCACATTAAAAGTAACAATAGTGCACTTTAACCCAGTCAACATGATTACATACTTTTACATAATTCTTGCTACCATTAGGCAATTCTCATCAGCCCAGATGAGATTTCTTGTATATACTGTACTGACAAAGTTAATGACAGCTATGATGATAGTCTATGTTTAACTCCTCCATTTAAAAAAAAAGGCATTTTCTTGGGTTAATAATAGTTGTCTACTTGTAGAAAGAAAAAAAAAAAAAACACTACCACAGTGAATATGTTAAGGTAATTACTCCGCAAACACCTGCTCACAATTCTGACATTAATATACTATTAATTCTGAAGTATGGCAGACCCAAACATTGATTACAGCACATTTGTGAGAGTATGGTGAAATTACAGTACTGTATAGTATTATCCTTCTTTATCATTGTCATACATTTATTCCATAAATACAAACCAAATTTTATGCAAAAGAAATAAAAATTATTTAAGTATTTAAGAAATAATGATAAGTTACTGATATACATTATTCAAACCATGTTTGACAGGACCTAACTTACCTCAATATGAATGCCCTATCCTTGGCATTTTTTTTGCAGAAAAATGGCATTGTTTAATCATAACCTTGGCATTCTTGTCATTATTTTATCATCTTGACCAGGATTTAAAAAAAAAATTTCAGCAGGGAAAAACATCATTACTACATTCACAAATCAATGAGCTAGCATTTGCAAAACAATTATTTACCTCAAAGTTGTTCTGTCACCATACACCTTTAATAATGTTATTTCCTCATATCAATGTCACTTTCCCTCATATACTATTCTGATTTTATCCTTCCATCCCATTAGTGGTCTTTTATTCTTTGGGACTTTCATATGACCACATTACCTCAGTACACTCCTCGCTTCTTACCCACACCTAATACGCCTAACTTCAATGGTAGATATAAATTGGAAAAGAGTACTTTCACCTTTAACGACCTCGAATGCTAACCTTGTGCTGTTTTTAGACCTATATTTTATAAAATAGTTTGCTTTATGGCTAGACCCCACAATCAGTACCATTACAAGCTGATGAGAAGAAAATTAAATACTAAAACTCACGTAATCAAAGGCAATAACTCATCACGACCCTGACCTCCTTTTCCTAGAACAGAACCATCCTGAATCGGGAATATATAACTGACCGTAGCTATAGATAGTGTTTGTCCCCTTCTATGCAAAAGGCGTTGGTTAATTATAAATCACAGATATCCTCTTAAGTATTACTGTCTTCACTTCATCACGGAAGAGATCAAATATCCCCAAAGTACCGAAAGCGAGTTATGATGCAATAGTCGTGATGTTTACATTTCCTTGCATTTAAAAATAAATATATCAACAACAAATAAACACTTATTTTACAAAAGTATGTAACAGTACATTACAGACCTAGGCTAAGTGTATTCGTGACTGCCAATTGCATTTGCAAGCTGCTTTTCGGCAGAACTGATCAATTTTTATTATGTTAGTTTCGAATGTTACAGAGCTACAGTGCGCGGTTTGTGTGAAATGCATTTTCGTTCAGTTAATTATCTGCGGGAAATATTTCTGGCGGTAGGGGTGGTTAGAGAATATTTATTGCAGGCGGTGTACTCGGATTATCCTGAGCAGCTAGCTGTTCATTTATCCATTGTTATGTACAGTGGCTAATAAATTGAAATTATTGAGATCTATGGCAGTTGCTGGCAACAACATGCCGAATACCCCAAGACAAGCATTTGTGCTTGTATTTCTACCATTTGTAATGAAAGTATAAATATCTCGCTGCTCACACCGATTCTACAAACAGTTGGCATCCACAGCACTGCACGCCAAGTTCCTCGCACAGTATCTACGCATTTTATATGCAAGCTGTTTTGAAAATGAATTTGAAGGTATTTGAGCCAGCGACGATTTGTATTTACCAGACACCTCTAGGAATATTATAGTGCTTCGAAATTTTTCTGGTGCTATTTAAATATATAATGGACCATGGTTCGTACAAGCTTTTCATTCATGCCACATTCAGTCAGATTAAGAAGACTTCATCTTTACATTTGCAAATATACTAGATTTCACGTGAATCGATATGCATAGAACATTAACATGCGTATATGGCAATACTGGAGAAGTCTTCTCATTGGCGGTTGTAGTCACTGCAAACATAAGATCGCAAAATAATTATTTTCTCGTTCAGTTGCAGCACTTAGGTGAGACAGCATCTAAAGAATCTTCTGAAATGAGTTAAAAGCGACTCTGTTGTGGAGAGGATATTAAAAAAATGGTTTCCACTCAATCAGATTTTCTTACGTAAAATTTACCATTTAAGCCCTTTCGGTTACTATTTACTCGCTCATTCATTCTTGAGATTTAAACTCATTCATTCGAGGATTTTAATTCCATTCCCGTGCTTTGTTTGTAAACATTACACCCATTGAGAAGAGATGTGACAGACATTCTAGTACTCGCCTATACACCCTCGCCTGTCTTGTGTGCGCCTTACCGCAGGGGCTCACCCAGCATGGATATTTTGCTCCGCTTTGCTCCTTCATTACGAGAGGTCTGTAAGCTGAGTAAGCGCGTTCGTCGACCGCATGACCTGCGTTGATCAAGACAATGGTCAAATGGGTGAGGGGGCAGGAGGTTAGAAAAAAGTGGGGGAAGGGGCGGTGAAAGTAGGATGTGCTGGAAATTTGATGGCTGGTGGTGGTGCTTATATAAGCATGGGTTACCATGTAAAAATGAGTATTGTACGCTTAGTAGTCTGAATGCAATGAATGTTTATTTCAAAGTACTCTCCAAGACTGGGTACGTCATGGGGTAAAATCGTGTGTGTAGGGGACAGAGAAAAGCGCGTGATCAAATGAACTGTGGTGGTTAGGAGGGGCCATGAAAGAACACCATGTGAACACGGATGCTGTATAATTAAAAGTTTAATATTAATTTCAAAATGTTTTCGAAAGAGAATAGTATACAGTAACCTCGCGGCGCTTTCACTAACCTAGCGTCTTGTGATGACGGTAGTAAGAATATAAAATACACATCGTTACTACAGGAACCTAAGGAGATTATTTCTAATCACTTCACTATAACAGGTCTCCATTAAAGTGAATATAACAGTCTGGCGGTATTATTATTGACCGAACTGACGTCATGGTGCTGAAGGAACTATAATTCAAATCGCTTCACCACCTGACAGAATTGAGTCACTCCCACACCTTTAATGCTATATTGTGATTGCATGAAATTTGGTAAGCCTTAGTGATACGGTGGGAAAGAATCTCCTTGGTTACAGGCAAAACCAAGTATTAAGCGTGACTACACCTGGCCATCAACTGAGCTGAAAGGGGTTGGAAGTCTTGAATGGTAAGTTTAGAACAAATGCAATATATTGGAGGTCGTTACATCAGCACTATAGTACGCAGGAACTCCCCGACGCTCACCAAAATCAACTGACGGAAAAAAAAAAAAAAAAAAAAAAACATTGGCGGGGTGAGAGGGGAGTGGTATTATACCATTTCCTTTAGCAGGGTATGTTGGCACCCTCTTGACTTTTCTTTTGGAAGAGAAAACTAGACATCTTCCAACCATCACAGGGTTAATTGGACTCGTTATTATGACAACTGGCTGCGGAGAGTAAGAAATGTTGGAATCGGGGGTTGGGTTGTGAGAGGTGGACCTAAAAAGGCCTGGGATTAGGTCATAGAGTGTGATCTCAGGGAGAAGGTGCTGAAAAGGAAGGTTGCCAGAGATCAAGCAACGTGGAAAACCGCCATTAGGAGACCAAGGCCGCCGAAAGAAAGCATGTTGGGGCCTTCATAAACGATACGATACTATGAGAACTGATTTTTTTTTTTTTTCCCAGGCGGCGTTTATTCTGGCTGACATTGCTGCCGGTATGACGCAGGCACACGGTCAACGAAAGCTATTGTTTTTCTTATCCTAGCAACCAGCGGACGCCACTATCATATTATCTTCCCTGCCACGAGACAAGTGTATTCAGCTTGAAGCATCCATGTTATGAATGGGATGATAAACACCACAATAATCTTACCCTGTCCTAAATGAAAACTTTTAACTAAGCCGAATAAACCTAAATCTATCAAGAATACATTGGAAAAGATGTCCTCTGGGTGAAGCAGTTGTGAAATACCTTCCGTGTTACAGTACCTAATAAACCCACATTTTTCTTCCTGTCGTGGATGCAAGGCTGTATTCACCTCGACTTCAGATTTTGTAATAGACTAACGTATCTATATCTCAGCTCTTTGGATATTTCACTCCTTTACGTTATTAGTTCAAAGTATGTCGATGAAATATATAAATAAAAAAAATAAATAGCGTATAACAGAATAAGAAGGAATAAAGTACAAAATAGATCGCTAAGGAAGAGGTCTGTTCCAGCGAGGGTACCACCATCATGCTATTACCGAATCCAATGAAATACGAACGCGCAGGCACGTGATGGGCGAACACTCTTGATTTTGACTTGCCATACGTGTTCTCTTATACAATCTCTCTCTCTCTCTCTCTCTCTCTCTCTCTCTCTCTCTCTCTCTCTCTCTCATTTCTGGGAAAAGTTTCAGCCGCCGTCATTACATGTTTTTGCTACAGTCAGTGGGGAAAAAAAAAAAAAAAAAGGGAGGGAGGATACGGAATTTCCCACTTTACGATTATTGCAGGAGATTTCGCAACGTCTTCTCCTAAGCGATTTGTCTTGGATGTCAGACTTTAGAACGGGAGAGGTTAGACATGGCTTTATAATTTCTTTCTCTTATCGAAGCCTTACATAAGCTGAGGAAAATCGTCCGGAGGTTGAAAGAATGTGTGAATAAATAAGTAAATGAATGAATGAAGGAATGAATAAATAAATAAATAAATAAATAAATGAATGAATAAGTGAATGGAAAAAATAAAATGTAACAGAACAGAAGTTATGTGTACTGGTATAAATGCAATCGATTCAACATACAGTATATCGATAATGAACAGACATTAGTATACATGAAGATATTTAGGTGCTATATGCAAAAATAAATCGCTAAGGAAAAGGTTTTACGACAACTCTTATACCGTCCCAGACACCAACATCCCTATTTTTCTAATTAAACACAGTGAAGTAAAACAGAGAGAGAGAGAGAGAGAGAGAGAGAGAGAGAGAGAGAGAGAGAGCTATGTCATCACCAAACACACACAAATGTTTTTCCACGAGCTGGCCTGCGGGTCACCTTACACGGCTCTCTCCCTCAGTTCTGGGTAAAGTTCCAATCTCTCTCTCTCTCTCTCTCTCTCTCTCTCTCTCTCTCTCGTCAGGTAATGAGGTAAGGGAATGAGGACCTTACCAGTCTA
>NC_136981.1:3437413-3479913 GCF_032717465.1 Coenobita brevimanus
TTCTGACGTACTTTTTCAGTTTTTCTTCCTATATTCAGACGATTTTATTCAGCTTATTAGAGACTTTTCGAACTGGAGGGGTTAGATACAGCATTTATTCACCCCTCTCTGCCCACAGTCTCTCCAAAGTTGAAGAAAATCGTCTGGAGGGAAGAACTGAAGGGGATAGTATGGTGACCGTACTCTCCCCTTCAGTTCTTCACAGTTTTCAGGATAAAGGTGTGAAACTTTATTGGTGTCTAGCTGCAGGTCCAAGTAGGTCATGGGTCTTATACGAAAAAATGGATCTCGGGATGGGGCATATCTTCTGACCTCCTCCCTTCTTAAGAAATATCCGTATCTCGTATCTCCGGACCCCCCCACCTCAAGAAAATACCCGTATCTTCTTAAACCCCCAAACACCGAGAATAATCAGTTAGTAAATGAATAACATACATTTAACTTACTCTCTTGAAATCCATGTTAAGGCAGACTATGTTAGATTTGACTTACCCTCTTGTTCTCCACTTTTAATCAGTTTTTCACGCGATGTTTACGCAGCGGCACAAGCTTGGCGGGAACGCAGACGCAACGAGGTTAAATATGAACTCATTTGTGTATATCAAAGGTTCAGTACACCAGTAAATTATAAACAGGCTTGATTTACTGTACTGTTATCCAGATTTAAGCAATATTTTACACTCGATAACTAAACCCGAGACACGAATCTAGCTCGCGCGTACAGACAGCAGGGCTAAACAGACTGACTGGCTTGCAGACCATCAGTTATATATACTTGTAGCCCCTCCTCCCCCACCGCAACACACAAGCGGCTCTCTCTCTCTCTCTCTCTCTCTCTCAGTTGCTAAAGCAATAATGAACATATTCTCTCTCTCTGAACTGTGAGTTGCTGAAGCAGTAACAGACTCTCTCTCTCTCTCTCTCTCTCTGCGTGTACTGAGTTGCTACATCTATGGTAAACATTCTTCTTCTTCCTCTCTCTCTCTCTCTCTCTCTGCTTGTACTGTGAGTTCCTAAATCAATAAAAAACATTCTCTCTCTCTCTCTCTCTCTCTCTGCATGTAGGCTACTGTGAGTTGCTAAATCAGTAATAAATATTCCGTGTGTGTGTGTGTGTGTGTGTGTGTGTGTAGGCCTATTGTGAGTTGTTAAATCAATAATAAACATTCTCTCTCTGTCTCTCTGAGCGAGCGCGCGTGTGTACAACAATAAATATTCTCTCTCTCTCTCTCTCTCTCTCTCTCTCTCTCTCTCTCTCTTCGAATAGTGCTACATTAATATTTACAACTACTGTATTCCCTGACGAATTAGCCTACTGCTTTCTCTTTCAATAGTGCTACAGTACATTAACATATACAACTATTCCCTGATGCATTAGCGTACTGCATACAGGTTCAGTACCTAAGGTTGGAAATGAACTTATGTCATCTAATACGGTATAGAAATACAGTGAAATTATTTGACCTACCTTGAACAAGTATAGATGGTGTCACATGATGCATTTGGGGAGGTCCTTCGTTTTCGTCGGCCTAACTTGAAGGGGTGACTATTATAAACGTGAACTAAACTCCCTGGAACCCATGAGCTTTTCACACGGTGTTGGTCGAAGTTAGTCATATATTCTATTTTTCTGTGTGCTTCTCCGTTAAGAATCCGAACGAGAATCCACTACGTATCAATGAAATAAAAATTATAAGGGAATACTCTAAACGCCACAGCTTTCAAGTTCTGAGCGGGAGTTCAAAATTTTTAGCGGGACTCCAACCTCTCACGACACTCGCACCCACAAACTTAAAACCATTTCCCTGTTGTAACCAAAATTTGTTTCGTAGGAAGGACAAGGAAGGGTAAATACAGACTCTTCCTATGGCTCTTGTTCCAACTGCAAAACGAAAACTAGTTACGAGAGATTGCTGGTCGAAAGTAAGTGAATCGGTAAGAGTTACAGCACTGCTTCTCCATGACCGAGGTTTTAATGTGAAACTCCATCAATTTAATAAGCATTTGTTGTTACAGTATTGTCACACAGTTATGGATTCAGAAGACCAACATACAGACGAATTATAAACTTCTATTAAACTGTATTTTCCTTTAAACATATGCGGGAAAGTATGCTAATTTTATTATACAGTTTCCACAGCTTTCAAATCCGCTAACAAGGTAGTACGTTTACTCTAATATTTGTTGTTTTTGCCTTTGATATATTTGCTACTGATTCAGACTTGTGCTAAATCCAAATATATTTATCGCTACCCTGTATTATTGTTAGCATAAAGCTAATCGTCGCCATTACGCACCATGGTATTGCAACAAGCAGAGGCCTTAATTTAAAAGATCAGAAATATAAAACATTGTCTACTGGGTTACATCACTTGTTACCTCACTCAAGTTGACATTTTCTCTAACTGTTTCCGAAAACGTGGATGCAATAGGCCAAGTTCTTGTCCTTGAAACCTTCAGTGGATTACGTAACGAAATACGCTTCACCCTGCTCAGCAAGAGATATTTTTAGACTGCACACAACTTACTTGGTACCTTGCTGTTCGTCGTAAGTGTTGTTATTCACTTGCAATGGTAGAAAATAGGATAAAATAGGGGGACGAGATGTCTACGTGCAATACCCCACGCAAGCAAAAGGCACTGTGCTAGAGGAGACTTCGGCCTCGGCTCTGTCATCTGTCTGTACCCATCCCCCCTCCTGTCTCTCTTGCTCTCCGTTCTATACCGTTAGCTTATTCCATTGTAAAAAATGTGTGTGTGTATGTGTGTGTGTGTGTGTGTGTGTGTGTGTGTGTGAGAGAGAGAGAGAGAGAGAGAGAGAGAGAGAGAGAGAGAGAGAGAGAGAGAGAGAGAGAAAGAGAGAGAGAGAGAGAGAGAGAGAAATTTAAAATGTTAATTTAGTCATAGGAACAGTTATGTGATGCGATGCGATGATTGGTAAAGTGATAGCCTTTGCAACGGCTATTTTACTACACAATGAGCCGAAGTTGTATAAAACGACGGTAATGTTTTGGCGCGAGTGTGATGGAAATTATGAAGTTAGGTTGGATACAGCTTAGGTCAGGTTACCTAAGGTTTACGATCGACCGAGTTTTAAATCCCTTCACTCCGTATGTTTCCTCTGAGGGAACTGGGTCACTCCGACAGCTAGAATACATTTGTCGTTGCATGAAATTTGTGACCCTAAGTTACGGTGAGAATGACTTTCCTTGGTTATTAGTCATAATTAGCCTTCACTCTGACAGCACACTGCCATTGTGATATTTGACAAGGGGTATGTGGATCTGTCAGGCTAGAACAAATGTGGTGTAGACAATTTTCAGCAGCTCAGAGGAGACGTCTTACCGCACCTTCAGTTCGAGAAATGAGAATAAAATCGTCTGATGGCAAGAATAAAATAATATAATGTGATCGGACTGATGTGATTTTCTAAATTTATTCCAGTGTTTTTCTATCAGAATGGTAAGGAATGATGGAAGAAATTACACTCATATATACATTGATATGCAATTATATGTAGAAAGGAAGAGAGAGGTGAAAAAATTAGTAAGAGCGAGTAAGGAGAGAGTAAATGAGGAATTTGGAAGGAATTTGAGTGTAAAGTGGAGGGACTGTAAGAAAATGTTCTGGAAAGTGGTAGGGGAGAGCGGTGATGATTCGGCCACTTTTTCGAAAAAAAATCATAATAAATAAAGTTTAAGAAATTCTTAAAATCTGCTTATTCCAAGAGGAAGCCACATCTTTTGGTTCTTTTGTGTGCTATTGTCAGTTCTTAAACTTGCGTCATTTCTTGGCAGTAATCCAAACTCTTAAGGTCTCCAAAATGGCCGAACCATCCCTCTTGGTGTGGATGATTCGGCCACTGGCGTTGGATGGTTCGGCCACCATGTGGGATGATTTGGCCACTTGCCTCTGGGGCTCATTTAAAGAAATACAGTAGGAAAATTAAGAATCAAATTTTCATCTGTGCTGACATGATTTATTGGATTTATTTTTACCTAAACAATCTCCTTTTAATGAAACAAGGAACAAACAATCTCCTTATAATGAAATTAAATGGCTCTACTCTTGCCTATCTCAGATAAAATAAAACTATAATTTTGTGAAAGAAAATATCTGAGTCAAATGAAAGCTACTTCTCTTACATGCTGTTTACTCTTAACGCATTTTAAATCCAGGGAAACAAAAATCCAAAGTTGTAATACCTTTGCCTTCGCTTAGTGCTTTGTGAAACTGGTTCAGGTAATACTCCAATTATAGCGTTTCTTGAAACAGAAGCTTCATCAATTTCTGAGGGAAAGTAGAGAGAGAGAGAGAGAGAGAGAGAGAGAGAGACTATGTAATTTTATAGAAAAAAAAGGTAAGGGGATGAGGCTGTTATGATGTGGCAGGGGTAAACCAGCTCTGCTGTCGGGCCCTGCTGCAGATGTCACTGATTGCATTGCGCAGTTGACCCTTGTGCGGTGTGGTGCGGTGAGGATCAGTCCGTTCTCCCCTTTGGGGCTAAGATGCGAATGAATGTGTTTGAATGGATGAGTAAATGGGGAGTGTGTCGTCCTGTCTCGGCTACCTCCCTTTCCTTGGGGGAAGCAGCCTAGGTATATAGATAGATAGATAGGTAGAAAAAAATTGTTAAATAAAGAAAATAAATCATTAGATAATTATGAGAGATGGTTCGGCCACCTGGCAACCCTGCCGAACCATCCCTCACTTCAAGTGGCCGAATCATCCCCCATGTATAAAGATGTACACATGGCCCCCCGAAACCCAGAGTTCATAAGCTGTTCGAGTGTTCTCTACTCTCACGTCACCTATAGACAATAAATGATATTTGCACTATATATGGATAACAACCCTGAAGTATTAATGGAGCTACTGCTTACGTTGGATCACCGAAAAAGTACATAGGGGTCATGAAAAATCATAAAATCTAACCTGATGTTGCTGTTTCCCGGCCAACCAAAACAAAAACACATGTGCCATTTGTCGGCAAGATCACGCAACTTCATGTGAAATCTCAACGATCTAGGTCCCCTACATTATTCAGGAAGGCCAGTGGCCGAACCATCCTCCTGGCCGAACTATCACTGCTCTCCCCTAGAGTTAGACAGGGTGGCAATGAAGTTAGTCGGGGAGTGAAAGAAAAAAATGGTAGATTACTAGTGGAGAAGGGAGAAAAAGTGAGCAGATGGTGAGAACATTTTAAGGAATTGTTGAACATAGAGAATGAAAGTAATGCGAGTATAAGTGGCTGGGGAATGGCTGGGAGAAGGAGGGAGGTGAGAAGACAGGAAGAAATCAGTAAGATGGAAGTTGTGGAAGCAATGAAGAAAGTCGAAATGGGGAAAGCCCCAGGAACTGATGAAGTGTGTGGTGAAATGCTGAAGCATGAGGGAGAGATAGTAGTAGAATGGATGTGGAAGATGTGCAGATTGGCCTGGGATGAAGGTAGAGTCCCGGATGACTGGAAGTCAGGTATAATATTATTCCCTTGTACAAAGGAAAAGGGGGAAAAGAAGTGTGGTAATCATAGAAGCATCTGTCTTCTTAGTGTAATAGGAAAAGTATATGGTAGGATACTTATTCAGAGTTAGGGAAATAACAGAGGAATTAGTTGGAGATGAACAGGGACGTTTTAGGAAGGGGAGAGGTTGTTTAGATCAGATATGCATTCATAGATCTTTAGTGGAAAAGTTTCTAGAGAAGGGAAAGAAGTTGTATGAGGCCTTCATGGATTTGGAGAAAGCATATGACAAGGTGGATAGACAAGGATTGTGGAAAGTATTAGGAATATATGGAGTATATGGGAAGTTGTTGAATGCTGTGAAAAGTATGTATGAAGATGCTAAGGCTGCAGTGCATGTGGATAGTGAACTGAGTGAATTTTTCTATTTGAAGGTTGGGTTGAAACAGGGATGTGTCATGTCTCCATGTTTGTTCAATCTGCACACGGATGGAGTTATAAAAGAGTTACAAGGCAGGGCAATGGATGTTGGAGTGGCCCTAATGAGAGAGGGCAGTGTTTGGAAACTCCCTGTCCTGTTGTTTGCAGATGATCCTTCCGCTCAACTCCTCAATTACAATCTTGCAATCCTAACCCCCCAGGTCTCTCCTTCATGGGTGCACTACACATCCTTATAATCATTATTATTTCTGTATGTCTGAGCCTATGAATATTTTTCTTCTTTACTGCCCAGGTCTCACTAATATACAGCATTACACTCCCAACATAGTCTGCATACAATAGCCCTTCAGCACAGAGGGACAGCCTTCTCAGTGTCAGGAGAAGCAAGAGCTCCCTAAATCACCTCCAGCCATTCCTTACCCTAGCTACAGAGCTAGTTCCAGCTCCATCTCGACCACATGATATTTCCTACTTTCCTTAATGGACTTATATGGTTGAAAAACTTCAAAGTCACCTCTTGGGGATCAAACCTATACAAGTCTGACACACCGACTGCGGCAGTTCTAACCATCAGGTGCCTATCTACAAAAAGGAGAATATTTAATGCCTGCCCTCTTCTCTCCACTTTCATGCAAGCCTCTTTACCCTCCCCTTGACCTCCCTGACTGCTTTATCCATACACATACCTAATACCAAAAGTGGTATCACAATGTGTACCGTACTTCCAAACATGACTGAAGGAAATTATTTTAGAAAAAAATATTTATTTTTGATACCAGTTAACATAATTGTTTATATTAAATTACAAACATCTTTGTCACTGATGTGTACTGTATTTTCTTTCCAACTGAGTGCTGGAAGGGCCAGTGTCATGAAATCCACACTATCACTGGTAGTGACGAAACAGAAATCAAGTGCTCTATCACAGGTACCAAGGCATATGTTATGTAAAAAAAAAAAAAAAAAAAAAAAAAAAAAAAAAAAGTGGGGCAAGGGGAGGATGCCAATGTCCACATAAACGCTTTTTACAAGAACCTCCTTGCAAGAAAAAGATATCTACCATTTTGAGGAGTGAAAAAAGACCCTGCAGAAAAAAAAAAAAAAAAAAAAAAAAAAAAAAAAAAAAAAGGGCATGGGAGAGGGCTGAAAAGTGAAAGGCAGGAGATCAATCCACAGTATCTCCTTGGCAACATTTTACATGGTATAAAAACCACCAGTCACCTCTTCAGGAGGGGGCACCATTTGTGCAAAGGGTGTGGCCTTCACCTTCAACTTGACCTAAATGCTCTACCTCTACACCACCAGACTTTAATGTTAGCTAAAAACACTGGGGTACAGAAAAGTAAATAGCCTTCAACGGTTACTGCAAAATGGGTACAAGGTGAATTATGTCTGAGTTTTCTCTCAGTCAGAACAGGAAACAAAGATTAGAAAAATGTATCAATGGTACGAGCTTACAGTTTGGTATACTTTGTATACCAAACTGTAAGAATTATGCTTGATAACAGAGCCTGATTTCTAAATTATACTGTAAAATGCAACTCCAGTGAGCTTTTCTTACAATGCCAGATTTGGACACTTGCCCTTCCAACTTGAAACCTTTCATTCTTGCCTAAACTTCAACTCTTTCACAAAGTTTGGTCAAAATGGGATCACACCTATTTAAGTTGATTTTGCCATGTGACACTGACTTTTAACCTCTCTTTTAAAAAACAACAGGTCAATCTCTTGGCTGACCCTCAATATTTTCATCAAGCTCAGCTATAAAGTTCTAGAAATACTGGCTGTAAAATCTTACATACATAATGGGGGATATTGTAATTTGCATTTCTACTACAGCCAGACATCTTAATCCTGGAAGGGGTGGCCATGAACAAACCATTTCCCTAAACTGTAAATTTGGCTTTTCTAAAACCCCTTTATCTTTGGGGCATCCTTTATATTATATTAAGGATGATGCTCGATTTTAATTAGTTTAGAAAAACATCCTTGGGCTGAAAGGGTTAGAAACAAGATCAGTTAACTCCTAAAGCCTAAGGATATCACTGATTTCTTCTCACAACTGCCATGTAATTTTATTCAGATCAGGAATGAAAACTTTGGCATTAAAAAAAAAAAAAAAAAAAAAAAAAAAAAAAGTCAACAAAAAGAAAGCCATTAAGCTTCTGACTTTGCATATTCTGTAAACATCATCATCTGTAATGTAACATTTACAATGGCTCCAACATGCTTGTATGTGTTGGCCTTGGTCACCTAATGGTAGGTCTCAATGCTGCTTCCCATGATTCCCCCCTCCCCCCCAATATAGGGATGCTTGACACAAATGATATATCAGTCTTATTTTACTTCCTTTGAGGTGTAGGGGCCTGAGGCTAGTAGTGCAGTACATTTAAAAGTAGATGACCAACTTACTTCCCTAGTGACACCATCCATCCATCATCCAATCCTACATTGCCCCATGAGGGGCGTAGAAGCCCGGGCTAGGCAAGTTGGTCCTGACATTTAAGATGAGAGTGACCAGCCTCACTCATCCCTTGTGACACCATATGACTAAAAAACATCCAGTCACCACTTAGGGGTCAAACGTTTGGTAAGCTGTCAATACAAATGGGTCATTCTAAACACCAAACCATTAGACAACATGCTATATAATCCAAGTATAATATAAAACACTCCCAAAATTACCAAATGACACTGACAAAGAACAAACAGCCCCCAGCTAAACTGTTAATTATGGGTTGGCTCATTTTGTTCAAACAATCATGTCACATGAATATAGTATACAGGTAAAACATAATTCAACCCCTTCAATCCTCGTGGTGTCCCTTATATTATATTCTGTTCTTGTTGGTACTAGATGATTTATGCAGCTCACAGATGGCATCTCATTGTGAAGGGATATAGTATGCCACATTTAATCCATTTGGTTTGAAGAATCTACCCTAAGCTGAATAAAATTACCAAAAGAGGGAAAGGGTAAAATGAAAAAGACCTCACTGTGCTCAACAGGTTAAGAAGAGATGACCCAAATGCCAGTGTAAGTATTGGCTAATCATCCCCGGAGTCATCCGCCGCTGTACTTGCTGCTGGTTCATCAGTCTTATAGTGGCGGAATTCTGGCTTCAGTTCCCACATATTCTTGTGTGGGTTCTTCACGTTGTAGTCACACATCTCCTTCAGGATCTCTTTCAGGTACGTCTACAAGGAAGCAAACATGTCAGTGGGTGAGTGATATTGTGACAATGATGATCTCTGATGTTTTCCTCCCTCCTGGGAACTAACAAGGGCTGGCAATAACAGAACTACTTATAGCTACTGTATCCTCACATACCTCTCTCAATCTCATAAACACTTCAATTCCTCTTCTCCCTCTCTCTCCACAATATGTATATTGTTTCACTCTCTTCTTCCATACCACATAAGGTCTGCCTCTACCAACATTACTCCCGATCTCACTTTCACACATTTTACCTATGAGCATTGTTTGTCTATGTCCACATCACCTCAATATATTCTTTCTGATCCACTCAGTAATTCCACATCTTACTGCTACTGCTCTTTCCTCCTTTCCCTAATGCTCATAAATTTCACTGCTAAGTACATAATTCATTTTCCTTATGCCTGCAGCTGTTCTGAGAAAGTCATTTCTAAAGCTTCCAACCTAAAAAGATCCCTGTCACTCATTGTCCAGGTTTTACTCCCATGTGTGTGTGTTTGCAATAAAAAACTTTCATGAAGGACTCTCTTAACCCTATACTAACTATCCTACCCTTCAAATTACAATCAAGCTCTCCAATCATTCTTTTCCCTTCAAAAGATATCCCCTTAACCTTACATTCTTTTTTGTATTCATGAAAATAGCTCCCTTCGAGGTGTAGGTACTCAAGGTTAGGCTACCACAGTCCAGTGCATTCAACTATAATACTTCCCTTGATGGTTTTACACAAAAGAAAAATTTTAATTCGACAGCTGGGGATTCAACCTATGAAAGGCAGTCACTCCAAAGGAGGAGTTCTAACCATCAGACCACAAGAAAATGGTGTTTTGATGTGGTGAATACAGACTAAATAAAAAGAAAATACCCGGTATTTCATACAATGACAAACATTTTAGGTATGCCAATGAAAACATTATCAGTTGCAAGAAATGTGAGAAAATGCAAAATATGCATTAAAGACTCTCACACCACACACACATATCCATTTATCATTCAGTCATTCTCTGCTCTTAGCACAGGAACGCACAATCACTGTCATCCTGACTATGTGCTCCTCCATACTGTACACAGCCTAACTTATTCAACCAACTTGGTCCCCCGTCAACTCCCTAACCTTCTCAACTTTCTTCTCTCACTTTCTCACCTGCTCATTTACCATATCCTTCCACCTGCTTCTTGGCCCAACATGCCTCCTCCCACCTTCAAACTTACTCACATCTATCCTTTTTACTACCCATCAAGTGCTCAAGAGATGCCTTCACTTGATGGCACCAATGATTAAATAAGCATCCCTCAGCTCCCTCCCAATTCCCATTAAGAAGGATGACGGTCTCCAGAAGGGAATTTTCAGCTTGCAGTCCATTGGGTTCACCTCCAGATGAGCTTAAAGCCACAACAAAACAGCAGCCCTATCTGCAGTACTGTACATCCATTCTCTCCATATGACCCTACCAACTAGGCACTGGAGCTTCTATCTATTATCCGACTTCCTGACTCCACATCTTTAATGAATAAGATTATTTCTTATCCTACCACTCTGAGTATTCCACGTACATCCTCAATAATCCCATTTCCATTCCTCTTACTCTTGCCATACCAAAGCCACATGCCTAAATCACTGTGGGCATTAACACACCTTCACACAATCCTCTTGCTGCCTCCATATGCAGCCCTATAGTTACTATCACTGTATTAGCTACTGCCTTCCCTATGCCACTCTACTTTCCACTTCCTCTGCACATTTACTCTCTTTTCTTATACTGTATTCACCAGCAGATAATCAGCTAAAAATAATAAACCTACGTAACTTACAATAGGTTGTCGTGTAATCTTTTGAAGATCTTTGATGTTATAGTACTGATGCTTTTCAAAGGCTGCATATAACATCTCCATAACCTTATCCTTATCATCACGTGCCTTCTTGCCCTCAGCCTTCTTGCGCTCCTCCTGCTCAATCTGTGGGTAAAACATGGCAAGAAGAAAAGGTAAACTAGTAACTTACACTGTAATTTCATTTTGTCCCCTTTGGAGTGTGAGGACCCAACTCTAGACTACTTATTCTACAACATTTAAGGGTAAGAGACCAACTTACACCCTTGACAACATGACAGAAAAGCTATGTTCACCTCTGGGACTTAAGCTACAGCATGCAAGCCACAGCCCATTCTGACCCAAGAGCTCTACTAAAAGATCAGCTGGCATCTAAAGGAAGGTACAGTCAATTAACCCATTCAGCCAGCAGATGGCATTTTTAGTCAAATTAATTCAAAATCTTATGTGCACCTTCTTTTCATTCATCCTTTGCACACTGTCATTTCAATCTTTAGTCTTTCTACATCTTCAAAAACACTCAAGTTTATCCTATCCATTACTGTAGAATAGAATTTGGAGCTCTATGTGAAATTCCAGTAAGCTCTAATTAAAATTCTCTAAATTTCATGAAAAGTTAATTTGGTATGCAGTACAGTCCTTCCCCAACCCAAATTTGTTTGCCCATCAAACTTGTGGGTAAATTTTCTATTTAAAAAAAAAAAAAAAAAAAAAGCAGGAAGTATCAAGTACTGCATACACTCCTGCAGTCATCAAAACATACAATGCCAAACTCCAACACCATACAATAAGTATTTTCTACAACAAATACATCAAAGATTAATATCACTATATTTGCACTACTGTACTGTGATCTTGGCACTGTACCAGCAATATAGCTAGGTTTTTTGTTTCACTGTCTAGGAATATATACATCCTCCAAATTCCTCCCTATCCTCTGAAAGGCAGATAATGAGGCACAGCAGGACAATATCAGCCTGATGTCCACTGTGTTCATGTCCAGATAAACCTGGGACAGTAACAACAATAACAAAAACAACAATAATGACTTTCATGCCACAAAACATTCTTGATGTTCTCCCAGGCTTATCTGGATAAGAACCTGTGGACTGCAGGCTATAGCCCCCCTTCTACAAGCTACCATCCTCCATTTGAAGGATACAAGGGGAGCTGAGAGGTATCTACTGTATATAATTGTACAGGGAAGATGCCAGGCTATATTGGTGTCACTGCATGATGGTGTTCCTCTCCTGCATTATAACATAGTGTTGCCGTGACTTTAGATGCAACAAAACAATGACATTCACTTACATTGTGCTTATGATTGGTAATGGGTTTGTAGACCTGGAATGGACGATCAATAAACTCTGCCTTCCGTGCTGGCTGTCCTGCCTTCATCACCGCTGCTCTCTTCTGGTTCAGGTAGTTAGTATCCACTGCCAGTAGGAAGCAAAGCTTTAGGCAAAATAATGGAAAAAAAATCAATAAATTTGGTGGTAGGTGGGGGCACTCACCATCCACTCGCTCTATGTAGTGCTGCTCTCGGATGACTGCCCTTTCCTCTCTTCCTTCCGTCTTTCCTGCCTTCCTCTTCTGTCTTTTGTTCCTTCATTCTTTTCCCTTCCTTCTGTCTATGGGTGACTCTACACTGAGTGACAAGGCAAATGGTTACCTGTACACCAGGAAATCATTTACTACTCTGGGTGGTAATCACATAACCAAACTATGGCACCTGGAGGTTCAGTGAATAATCAAGGAGCTCCAGCCAGATTGAGCCTGTGTCAGTTCATATCCATGGGACGGTTGGGGTTTATTGCTTAAGTAATGCCATGCAGGGATGAGTGGGGCTGGTCACTCTCATCTTAAGTGTCAGGACCAATTTGCCTAGTCCCAAGCTCCTACCCTCCTCATGGGGCAACACTGGATTAGATGATAATGATGATGATGTATAAAATAATAATCATCATCATCATCATAAAATAAAATAATCCATCCATCCACCATCCAATCCTACATTACCCCATGTGAAGCACTGGAGCCTGGGGCTGGGAAAGTTGGTTCTGACATTTAAGATGAGAGTGACAAGCCTCACTTGGCCTTGAGCGGCATTACGTAAGCAATAAACCCCAACCATTCCCTAGATATAAATCTGCACCGGCTCAATCTGACTGAAGCGTCTTAGTTACCCAATAAACCACCAGGCGCCAAAGTTTGGTTATATGGTTACCACCCAGTGCAGTATAGTAATTGGTTTCCTGGTGTACAGGAAATCATTTGGTTTGTCACTTAGAGTAGAGTTACCCACAGAGAGAAGGAAGAGAAAAGACTGAAAGAAAGAAAGACAGAAGAGGAAGAAAAGAAGGAAGGAAGAGAGGAAAAGGCAGGCACCCGAGAGCTGCACTACGTTGAGTGGGTGGATGGTGAGTGCCCCCACCTACCACTTTTCAATCTTCCTAAATCTCCTATGTCAAGGATGTACTATTTGACAGGCAAGCTGCTGCCTAAAGGTTTAATGCACAGGCTACGTGAGGATATAATATGTCCTTTTTGATACTATCAGTTGCTGGCTGGGGTTATTTCATGACAGCATCTATTGGAGACTCCTAATGTCCTCTCCTTTGTCAAATCCAAGTATACCTCATGAAATTCAACATCATAATCATCCTCATTGTTTTCAGTTTTATGCCTGTTGCACAGGTCTGACAGATTCACCTAATGGCAATCTTCTACCCTGCTCTGTTTTGTGGCAGCTCTCTATTAATATCTCTAGATCTTACATCATCACACACTACTTTGCTCCATGTCTTCTTTGGTCTACCTCTCCATCAACAGTGCAGCACAACTGTACCTCTATAATTCGTCACATCTTCCCCTACCTTCCCATGGTGCATCCCTTAGAAATGTCCAAATCATCTCAATTTCCTTGCTACTTCCTTCCTGATGTTTTCCTCTCCCAACCACCTTCTCAGCTCCTTTATAATATCTGATCATCAAACTTTTCTCCGCATATCAATCAGACCATTTTCAGGTCATTTTGTAACAGTTTCAATATATGTTCCTCTCACTCCATAAGTGACTGCCATACAATATGACTTTCAACACAGGTACCAAACAATTCCCCACTGTGGACAAATAGAACAAGATGTCAGGATGGGTAACAATTCTCAGAGCTTTTTCCAACCACAATGCATTCTTATAATAGTGTTCAGTGAGCTCAGCACAACATCCTGCACTAACGAATTACTATGATAGTAGAATTTGTCCAGTTTCCAGTGACTCATTTTCCATCACCATGGAACTTAAATCATCACCACTGAGTGGTCTGGCTGCACTCCTACATCTATTAAACCTGAAATCCACCACAGGCCTCAAACTGCCACACACATCACTACAGTACATTTACTGTAAACCCAATGTTTGCAACCAGTATGGAAAATACTATTATTACCCACACCCTTCCTACATACAGCACATACCCAGTTACCTGAATCCATAAAAGGTCAAATACCACACTGACAGATCATGGTATTTATTATCCCAATGTCTACTCTGAAACCTTTTGACTCCATACAATCTCTTCACTTTTGGAAATTTTCAACCGATGCATAAATCTTGTAATAATACTTCTATTACAATTATGAAAAGCAGTGGGCTGAGGAATGATCCCTGGTGTAGCCTGACCTAAATGTAAATCTCTTCGATTTAAGTTCCATTGACTCTAATCCTTCTTTAACACTTGCATACATTGCTATAACTACTTCAACAATTCACTCAACTCCCAACTTTCACTGACTTTACCACCTTCCTCAGGACACTATCAGGAGTGCTGACAGTCCTGAAGGGCCTTTATAATCAAAACAATCTGGCACTCAGTCACGCATCTCTTCATCCAATTTTTTACTACTATGATATTTAATGGCCAAAACTGACACCCGCCATTGCTAGCAGTCCAGGATTTTTAAAGCAGGGAATAATGGTGCTCAGGAATGTCAGATGACTGGATGCCACCAGTGAACTGCCACAACTTTTTTATGGCTGGGCCTTAGAAACCTACTACACTGTCCTGTACGTTTATACCCGTGAAGTTATCTGAAATCATTATTCTTTCATGTGTGACCTAAATTAAGTAGATCAGTCATATATAAACTGGGTTTCCTCAGTGATATAGCAATTCTAAAACTATTTAAGCATGCTCAAAGAGTGACTGGATGGTAGGCAACAGATATGCTCCAGATTCTGAGCAATTACTGTATATCTTTGGCAATAGCTTGGCTGTCCCCTTGAATATACTGACCTACTGGTATTGTTTTCATTGTGATTTTCATACTTCCACACAATTTTATTGAACTCTGAGAGAGACTTATGCTTGTGAAGAATTTAATGGAGAAGTTACACAAAATCTTCAAGGTATAGCAAGAACACACACACAAAAAAAAGCACCTATTTAGGTTGAAGAATTTAACTGTGAAGTGATACAAGATCAGAATAGCTATTTTTGCTGAATTATATCACAGATGAAAAGGGATATGTAAGAAAAGAGCTACACAGTATGTTGCTGTTGTTGTGGCCTCAGGTTCATCTGGATGTGAACCTGATGGAACTGCTGTCTGTCGATGTCCTTCTGCAGTCCACCACTCCACACATTGGGAATAGGGAGAGAGATGAGTGGCATTTTTATTACAAGGAAATGGAGATACCCAGTTATATCCATGTCACCACATGAAGCTGTCCCTCTCCAGAATCTGATCTATATACAGTACTTCAGGTCTATGAAAATATATGAAGAATGCATCATCATCTGTAACTCCTTTCCCACCCTAGGGCATGGTGAGGAGTAGCAATGTCCAGACAGCAAATGTCCCACCTTCCAGTCCAGTCTGTGTTGTTATTGGGAGCAGACTGAGTACAGTAGGTGTGCTATTACAGTATCTCTCTCTTAGTTTATCATTTGTCCTGTTGTCATCATGGGCCCAAAACATTCAGCAAGCAGTGGTGGTGACAAAGCAAAATGCTTCTTGCTAACCTTAGCAAACAGTTACTCATGGCCAACAGTCTTGCTGACTTCTCCACTGACAAAGATCCTTTCATGGAGCAGTCTAAAATTCAAGCATGGATTGGACATGTTATTAGCTCCACACAAACAGGAGCAGAAAGATCTCCATAATAAAATAAAACAAACATCTACCCTTTGTTACTTCAAGCTATCATCCAAGTCAGCTGACAGAGGTCCCCAGTCTTCCTCCAGCATGGCACACTAGCCAGCTGATAACCTTCATACTGCTAACATGTGCAGTAAATCACTTTCTACCATACTTTTGTTTATTTGTTTATGATTACCTTTGGCACAATGCAATATGTGCAATAAAGACAGAAAAATAGTACCGGTATATTTACCATGTTATACCCCTTTTGCCATTGACCTAGGTTTCCCTAACCCTATCTTCCCCATATAAAGTTAACTTCGCCAACCATGGTTTTCCCAACCATGGTGGTTTTCAGAAACATAAACCCCTGTCGATGGTGGGGCATTACTGTATGTGAAGAAAAAGCAGCCTAGAGGCAGTTCTTTCATGGCCATCCCCTGTTTGTAGGTTTCCATGAGGAAGCAAGGTGTCAGAAATGATGATGATGATCACCTGATGGAATGGTATAGGGTTTAAAACAACATATATTCATTCACCCAGAGGGTGGCACTGAAACATTAGAATAACCTTGTCCTCCAAGGTCACAGAGATGATGATGATGACCACATGACTGAAGGGGTTTACAGTAACTATAGGAAGCAGAACAAGATCTATTCACTTACCTACAGGCTGGCACTCAAATTTCTGAATAACTTGGCCCTCCATGTACAGCTTCTCCTGTTCTGGGACAACAGAATCACTGGTGCTGGCTGTGGAGTATAGGAAGTTATATTTTATCCACTTAAACCTGGTGATTGTAAGTAACGTCCTTTTTAGTTTATTATTGCTGTCACCAGATAATTTGATTAAACTTGGAAAGATTTATTAAATCTAAATCTAAGCCCCCAGTTCATAAAGTCAATATTAATCTGAATAAAACTGTTAGATGACAAGACAAAACTAGAAGTCATCCCTGGGCTCAAAGGTTTAATAACAAGGCTTAAAAAATGCCATCTCTCTAATTTGAATGTAAAGCTGAAAAAGCAAGTAATACTAGAATATGGTGCTAAGTGATAATAAATGCCATGGAAAGGATAAAAAGCTATAGTACTGTCTTATTCTGCCAATGAGATTCAGGAACTAAGGTAGGAAAGGACTAAACTCTCCAACCAAGATAGGTGGACAAACAAGAGCAGGGCATTCAATCAAGTATTTTACACAGAAATACTGAGCAAGAGTGGGTAAGTCACGTACCAATTTGTATGACAACCAGAGTCTTACACTAGAAGGTGCACTACTGAACAAGGTACAGTTTACCTCCTCATTGATTCTTATCAGCAGCTACCAAGAATGATCAACTATGTTTCAAGATGGTGCAACACTGCTGGTTCAGGTACAATTCACTTCCTAACTGACTCCTTATCAGTGGCCATTAGCAGAAATCAACTGTTTGTAAGGATGATGCAACAGTGCTGCCTTGCATTGCATGGTATGATGAGGGAGTTAAAAATATGACACTGTATTTTTAAACATGGAGTCCCTGAGTATCATAAAAGGACATGAGGAACGGCCAGCACAAGGGAAATGGATGAATGAAGGGAGGCAAGAAACGGTTGAAGTTTTACATACATTGATCAATTCAGTAATTGTGCATTCCCTATGTACAATGCAAACTCATTAGCTGCATATACAAAGATTCAATGTACAGACCTGTATATTACTTAAAGAACAGTTAATGTACCTGTGAGTACTCTCATAACTGTTTTAATTCAGGAGATAAAAGAATACTGACCATATATCCCATACTTGTAACAAAAAGTAACTGCAATGAATGAATGTATGGGAATGGAAACTTATTCCTTGTACTGACTGACTTAAAGATGTTGGGATCCCACTGCCCAACACTTGTGTCGCATGCACCTCACAAATACAGCATAAATTAGTGTTCTATATCTTCCCACTCCATGCATTCAAGGGAACAAAGCTAAACGATGAACAAACAAATATATAACTACCTTTATATTTTCTTACACATCTGAACACATGAACTATACAGGGATTGTTAGAATATTCTGGTTCTGAGACAAGGGATACAGGAAAGTACAGTGGTGTTCGTGATGTAGCAGATATATCATGATATAGGACAGTAACAACAGCAGTGTACGGTATAAAACTGTTCTAACAAGCAGTGTTACAAAGCTACACTGGAAAAGAAGTACACAACAGACACTGATATGAGTGAGATTCAGCAATAAAAACTCAAGTTGGCTGTATCACTCACGGACAGTGCAGGAAAAAACCCCGAGTGTCATCTCTTTTACACTGTGGAGGATGAACTTGTGTTCCCTTGGCACTGTGCTGTCCTTTAGGATATGTTCACTTGATGAGAAGGTCACCGTTGGAAGCTTCCCAGGGATTCTATCATGTACACAAGAACAGCATATAAGAAAATCAAGCAATCCGTCAGTCAAATGAAGCCATGCTTCCTCATAAGGGGACACCATACTAAGGCTGGCCAAGTGAAGCTGATGTTTTCTATGGACTGGAAGGTAAACCAAGTGCCAAAATCAGCTTATTACTTCCTACCAACTGCTGGAAATATGGTGAACAATTAGCAACAATGCATGCAACAGCTATGCAGAACTGGGATGATACCTCAAGAAATTTACCTGAAGTACAGTAAATCCCCTTTCACCCATCCTGTCTGGGTTGCATGTATACATGATCTAGTGTTTTGTAGTATTATTGTTACTGTATTATCATTATGATTACAGCACTGTATTATAATATTATATTATACTATAATATTATAGTACAGTTTCAGCTGAGACATTATGGTTTAAATAATGGTGATTTTTAAGAAAAACACCTACTGGTGGTTTGGGTGGTGAAAACAACCCCAAGATGTGATGGGTTAAGTAGGAATAATAGGGGCTGAGGCCATTCCAACTTCACTGAAATTCAGAATTATGGTATGTTTGAGGCCTCTTGACTAACCAGGAAAAAAAGAAAAGAAAAATCAATTACTATGTTTGCAGAGGGTGTAATCCAAGCTTAAGGAGGGTCTTTTGGCAGGATACAGAGGTGTTGGGGGCACATGGTCACTTCTGTGCAACATTTTTTAACTATAATCACAACTGCACTACCTTACACTTTATATACAGGCCTTAAGAACACTTAGGGTATATTTTATATACAGGCCTTAATCATTACTGTAATGCACTATTGTATGCAAAATTAATAACTATCAGAGTCACTGCAGAAAATTTGTGCAAGCAACTTTGAGGACACACTGCTTAGGAGGCTGTATGCTGATGCTAGACTGAGGTGGGAGGCGGATGATGTGCCCTCACAGGCTAAAACATGATGAACCTAGTGCATCATGCTGAGATCTGGTTTCCATTAGACGACATTTTATGACTTAGAGGAACTTTTCATTGAGTTTTACTACAATTTTTTTTGAAAAATTTAAATTATTTTCATCAAAGAATATCAAATGCCATGCTGACTTAAGCATAATTCTGAATTAAAGGGTTCCAACCTATGGAGGTTTTACTGTACTAATAAAAACTAGCTCCTACATTTTACCTCCACCCCAAGTGGTAGGTAGTGGCAATCAGCACCCATTCACTTCATGCAGTGTTGCTTACTTCTTTCTCCATCTGTCATTCTAATTCACTGTCTGCATTCCTTTCTTTTACCTCTCACATTCCTTCCTGTCACTTTTTGATACTCTTCTCTCCACTTCAGGTAGTTCTACACTCAGCAACATGTTTAATGGTTTCCTGTAACCCAAGAAACCATTTGCAATGCTAGGTGATAACCATATAACCAGATCACTCGATGACGTGGAACCTATTAATCTGCCCGTTAACTGGGAAGTGACACACTTATACTGCATCCACCAAGGAATCAAACCTTCATGCATTTCCCTGTGCCTCAATGTGGTGACATGCTCTCACCAATAAGGGGACATTGGTTCACTGCATGGGATGGCCTTGCAGGGGCAGTTGCTTGTGGTTCAAGGGTCTGCCTGGCCAGACAGACTGTAACTGAGCAACAATAACAACAAGAATCTCCACCTGAAAGGAGCCTACCCTCAGACATTTATTAAAAAAGGCATCAAACCAAATTAAATACCAGTATGACCTCCCAGTAAAACAAATAACTCAAAGTCAAATGGCCACCCCTTATGGGATTATGGCATCTGGCAATAAATAGATAGACAGACAGACACATTTTAAACTGTGAAATTCAGCATGATAAATCATAATACTGTAAGTACTGTACATACATAAGGCAAAAGTAACAAAAGAAAAACAATTAGCAAGTACAGTAATACTTAGTTTCTTGGGAAACCTTAAGGTTAACACATATACCAAACAGCTAATTTAGATACGATGATTTTGATTACTACCAGTTCTGTACCTACACACCCTCTACTGTGCTGCATAAGGTGTAAATGGGTATATGGACATGAAGAAATACATGACACTACTGAAATATACACCAAAAATAAAGTTTTTTGAAAAGTTTCCTATTTTCCAAGTTTTACCAGACATGAATCAAGTAGGGCTGGATCACATCTGTGTAAGGAAAATGAGGTACCAATCAGGCAGTCATGTACGGCTGTGCCACATGCAAACAGAATTCTGGTAAGTAGAGATTAGCATATATTGTACAATACGGTACATGATGGTCCTCATTACATGTAAGGGATGAGTTCCAAAATATCATACACTTTGTCCATAGATTCTGTGCTATAAACAGAAGGAATTGGAAAATCACCTTCACAGGTACGGTATCTACACTATTCCTGCAAATTACTGAAGAATGACAAGAATAAATAAATAAATAAATAAATAAATAAAAGACTGAATAAAATGAGTACTCACTGCAGTGCAAAATCCTAACAGAATACATACTTGTGAATCCTGAGTCTGCCGACATCCCCAGGACACTCTGCCCATTTGTCCTTCATGTACTTTGGTATCTGTGGAAAGAATGGAGAATGACAAAAAGTCTGAGTCAGACAGATGGAGAAATGGGGAAAGAGTGACAGGAAGAGAGACTGTGGATGAAATGGAGTGAAAGGAAGGAGAAACATATGAATGAAGGTACTTCGAATTGGATGGAGGGCAGCTAGCCTGATAGCACAGAACAAGGCAAAATGGAGACAACCTGCTTGTGATTACACGCCATGGGATTAAGGTGTCTGACTATAGACACAATCTCATTAGGTATGAAGAATGCAGGAAATAAAATGGTACAAAGCAGTAAAGTCAGGCATGCAAATCTAAGAATGTTAATTCACTACGGTAGCGAAAGATGTCACAGAAACTAACTATGAACTGTGCAACGAACTGATTCACGTTATCATTTCTTAAGAATCCGGTGTTATGGTTATATAAACATTTGCCAAAGGCTACAAATTATATCTAAGCTGGCTACGAATCTGCTTCAGAATAGAGTGAAGAATGACCAGCCTACCCTATGAGGCAAACAAGAATGAAGTCTCAACTTGGCGTTTTACAGTGGGAAATAACATATTCCTCACCTTCACGAGCCAAAGGCCTCGGCTACAATTAGTGTTATCCAAGTCCTTTTCTAAATGTTGTCCACTCATCTTAAAAAATAACTCTTGATTGTTGTGATCAACAAAATCTCCCCTCTGCTTTGCTTTTACTTATTTCTTCTTCTTTCTTGTGCAGTTTGTATTCCCCGAATCCCCGTGCCACAGCCAGCAGTGACGTCATCAAAACAAAGCGCTAGTGATGTATCCCGGATGTATGGCGGCATTTCAAACATGATAAATCTGGCCAACACAGTTAATAATATTCTAGAAACATAAATACTTGCTACTAAGTACATGTGATAAGTCTGTTACCTGTACGATGGTGCAGTACAATGCAGGACAAACAGCCTATCTACTGGTGTTCTTACAGAACGTCTCTAAGGGTGGTTAACTATGATCGACATAAATTCGATGCTCGTAAGTTTGATTAACACCAACTGTTAACTTGACCGAGTTAATTGTCTACTCATGTGAGCACACAGATTTGGATCTATCTGTCCGCTTATTGATCGACGCAACATCCTACAACTGCTGACCTCGACAAAAGGGTTATCCAGGTGATCCACTTCTACACACTACCCATAATCATTGGCTCCTATCTTTTCACTTTGTGCTTGGTAGTCCTCTTCGCTTTCCAGCCATTACTCCCCACTCGCTGGGCTTGGTCAAATTACCTCAGAACTTTTATCTTTACTAGGCAACTAAATTAACCTACATACCAGACCCTTCACGATCTCCTTCATTCAGTCATATATCCCCTATCCACCTCATTCTACTGGCACTTCTGTGTTATATAGCTTTGAAAGGACCAATAGATATCATTTTTTGCTTTCATTTGTATTCCTTTGTATTCTTTTGTAACGCTGTTTCAAAAAGATTGTATGATCATCGGTCAAGTAGGCTTCTTAGCATCGTTTCTTTTGTGGTTTACTCCTGCCTATGTCACATCAGCATTATCGGGTATGTTATCGATGCTAATACTGTTTATATTAAAAAAAAAAAAGCATATATTGTTTCCCCCTATACCTCAATCTACAGCTGTTTAAGTCCAACTGTTACAGATTTTTTTATGAATGAAGACACTTGTAACCTGGTGTATGCATTATTTTCTCTTATTTAGTTGTTTTTCCTTCCTCTGTTCTGTTACTGTAGAAAAAAAAAGAGAAAAAAGCAAGCTGTAGTAGGCAAGATAAATCATAAACGGAGAGGCGTTAAGAATACCTCCTAAAATGCGAAATTATGGTTCAAGGTCTTTATTTTCTCGAGCATAGGAGGCTGACTATAATCTTTTCACCTTAACTTGGCCAAATTTCCGTCTTTTTGCAGCTTAATTCCAGTAGTTCAGTGGCAGAAAAATCTATAATATTACGGTTCTACATCTTTTTCATAGCATGTCTTCGTGTTTAGCATCATGTGCACATGTTAATCTGCTGTAACAACTGAGCATTCAAGATGGACAGATGGCACTGTCAGAGTAAAATGGGTATATTTGTCATCTCTTCCCTGATATATCTTCACTATTGGACCTCATTGTTCTGTTTAATGTTATTTATGATTTTTTTTTGTTATATGTACTGTACATGTCAGCAGCAGCAGCACTAGTGGTGGTGGTGGCTACTGGTGGTGGCAGTAGCAGATGGAGTAATAGCAGTAGCAGTACCAGCAGTAGCAGCAGTAGTAGTAGTAACAGTAGTGACAACCGTAGGAAACTAATGCTGCACTCCACTAGCATCCTTTCAATAGGTGGGGGGGGGGTATGATGAGGGAGGTTCGTGCATCCGAGCAAGTCCTCCTTCTGGTTGAATCGGCGCCACGACGGGAAGGCGTCCCTCTCCAGCACCTTAATACGGACACAGATGGCATAAATAACATATGAAGAATTATCAGCGTTCCATTTCGAAAAGAAACAAACGGAAAACTTCCCACGGTTCTATCCCTATCCCCCAGAGAGGAGGATGGTGGGTTGCTGGAAAGGGAACTACATTCTACAGGTCACTGGGGTCACATTCAAATAAGCCTGTAGTTGCAGCTACTACTACCACTATTACCACTACTACTACCACCACCACCACCACCACCACTACTACTACTACTACTGTCACCGCTGCTACTATTACTATTACTATAACCTGACAAGCATCCCTAGTCCCTTTCGGTTAAGTTGATGGCCATAATTATGTAGCCACACGAGGGTCAATTCGAGTAGTACATACGGATCATCGCATTTTCTACGACAGTATTCATGTTGAAGGAATAGATGAATCCCTTCAGATGAATAAAAGGCGACTCTAGTAACCAAGGAGACTCATTCCTACCTCATAACTAAGGTTCACTGAATTTCATGCAACCACGACTTAAATATTCAAAGTCATGGAGTGGTACAGTTCCATCATGTGAAAAAAAAATATATTCGTTTATTTACATTTAAAAACCATTGACTGCGCTGGCGTGTGTTAGGCCTAGTTACTTGACTGCAATTCTTCTATGTGTCACGGTCTTGCCTGAAGGTCTCCATGTAGGACTTTACTCCGTGCCTTCTTCGGTCTCTCTCTGGGCGTTTTTCTATATACATTGAGAACTGCAACCCTCCTCAGTCAATTTCCCCTTCCTTATCTTCATTCTACATCCTCATCCTTTTCCCACCATCACTCCACATCCTTATCCCTTCCCCACCATCACTCCACATCCTCAACCCTTCCCCACCATCACACCACATCCTCATCCCTTCCCCTCATTGCTTCACATCCTCATCCCTTCCCCTCATCACCCTACATCCTCATCCTTTCCCCACCATTACTCCACATCCTCATCACTTCCCCATCATTATTCCATATCCTCATCCTTATCTCCTCCCTATCATCACCTCACCCTTCCTCCCGAATGTACAAACGTCTCTCAACTTTTTCCTTATCCCCCGAAAGGAGGATGGTGGACTGTAGGCGAAGGGAGACTCCATCCTACAGTCCACTGGGTTTACTGTCAAATAAGTGTGAGGCCACAACAACAGCAGTCTCTCACCTCACCTTCCCATCACCCCCTTTCTCTCCCCTTTCCCTGTTCCTGGTTAGCTATGAACCAGTAAAGTGTTACACTCAATTTGGTATGCAGGTTTTACGTTCGGGAGATCTTTTTGCTTTCTCGAGTTTCTGTGTTTGTCGACTTCATAAACAACACAGATCAACAGCAATAATGACTTTCGCAAGTGGTCTTGAGGCAGAAATGGCTCGGCTTGGTGTCAATGAGTCGGACTTGGTGTTGCAGCCGTACTGTTAGCTGATGCAAGAGCTGAGTATCGTGAAGGATATTGGGCCTGGTACCGGTGCTAAAGTAATGCTGGTAAAGTATAGGGGCGTGATGGCTTGCTTAAAGATTGCTTTGGATGATATGGACAGTCTGGTTTCGGAGGCCAAGGTGATGTCAGAGCTGGCTGGGGCCGGGGGAGCACCCAGGCTCTACGTAACTTGTTCTGATAGGCCGGTACTTCTGATGGAGTACTGTGAGGGCATCACACTGGACCAGTTTTATGCCAGTGCCACCCCGGAAGAGCGGGACCGCATCGAGTATGATGTGCGTCGCAAGGTGGACCAGCTTCATCAAGCAGGATACTCCCATAATGACATCTATGAAGAGAATATAATTGTGTGCGGACTGCCGGACAGTTGTGAAGCTCGGTTGCTGGATTTGGGATGCGCCTCGATAGTGAACAGTCGGAGTCGGGTAGAGGACTTGAATGAGTTGGAGGACATGATGGAACGGCTGCGAGACTCACTGTGATGGATGTGGTGATGGTGTCAGTGGTAATGGTCTGGACTGGTGTGATGGATGTGGTGATGGCATGGGCTCGTGTTGGCTTTGCTGATGGCTTAGGAGTGGTTCTTGTTGCTGGTATTGGAGTGGGTCTTCTTCGACGGAACACTGCCTTGACGTTGGCGAAGAAGCTTGCGTATCCCAGTGATCAGTAGAGCTATACTAGTCGGGTGCAACCTAACTAGTGTACTTGGTACTGCCTGGGATCAGACAAAATGTGTTCCCCTCTCAGTCATGGCCTGAGCCGGCGGACTGTGAGGTACAGTATATATAGGTTCAGTTAGCCTAAGTCTCTAAATATTAACTATTTCAACTATTTCACCTCCTTTGGAAAAACTTCAAATATCCCCGTAAACCTCATTAAGTTCCCTCCGTAAAAGATCATTATTAAAACAATAAAAAACTTAAAGAGTTTTTCAGAAAGTGAAGGAAGCAACCATTAATGTGACTCAACGTGCAACATAACTTTTGGTTGCAATATCTTAAAGACTTTCACTTGCATAATCCACTTCACACCTGAGATAAGAATACCACCCTAGAATAACTTATGGAAATCAGTAATAGAAATCGGCCAAGTGACCAAAGAAGACTCAGACGAAAACTAGTTAGGGAGTCATTACACCCTTGCCCACGAGGCGAGATTGAATGTTGTTTTGATAAACGTACTCGTGTGTGTGTGTGTGTGTGTGTGTGTGTGTGTGTGTGTGTGTGTGTGTGTGTGTGTGTGTGTGTGTGTGTGTGTGTGTGTGTGTGTGTGTGTGTGTGTGTGTGTGTGTGTGTGTGTGTGTGAACAAAATAAATCACTTTTTTTATCAGTTTTTGTCGGTGGAAAGGTAGAGTGTCAGTCAAGGTGTTGAAATACTGTATTTGCGAATAATACGCTTATCCCCTGGTGAGGGGGGGGGGATAAGAATACTTTCCCAGTATCCCTGCTTGTCGGAAGAGGCGACTAAAAGGGGACTACTTGTTTCTAGTCTTACCCTCCTTACTGTCCTCTTCTGTTTTTCTCTCCTACCTCTCCTCTTTATATTTCCTTGTTTCCTCTGGCCTTTATTTCTCTCTGCTCCTACAATGTCATGTAGTCATATCATGGAGTGGTGCTAGTTCTTCATTATTCTTTCCTTCCTTTCATCCGCGTTAGACAAATGTGGTTTGGGAATTTGGGGAAATTTAAGAATGAAGCAGTTCGATTCTGAGTACAGTCACTTAAAAGTCAAGGTCATAGGGTAAGTCAAAGGTCGATCTGTGTGTTTGTGTGTGAACAAAATAACTAACGCAGTTTTAATCTAATTTGGACCAAACCTTTTGGAAGGACTGAGGATCACCCAAGGGGATGGACTACTGTTCTTTAGATCAATAGGCCAAAGATCAAGTTCACATAGGAAGGTCAGCTTAAGTAATTTTTATCCTATGTGGACCAGACTTGGAGGACGGGATCAAGGTAGGACAATGATAGAAGGATGTGATTTTGAGAACAATTAATTAAAAGTGAAGTTCACGGGGAAAGGTCAAAAGCCAGGGTCAAAGAAAAAGGTCAACTCATCAACTTTGATCTCATTTGGACCAAAATTGGTAGGAGGGTTAAGGGTCAGGCAAGAATGAAGTTATTCAATTTTGGGAGCAATTAGCTGAAGGTCAGGCTAAGGTCACAGGGCAGGCAGATGTTCGACTCTTACCCAGTTAGTGGGCTTGCATGTTGTACCCTCTGAGTGTTCGTTCTTGCTGAAGGTAATGTTAGGAAGGGTAGGTTTGTTAGATTAAGTTAGAAGAACTTAGGTAGAACTGGGTACTGGTATTTAGGTTTGGTTAGATTAGAAACAAAAAGAAACTGAGAAGAACCTTCAGTTTTTGAAACTGATGTTTTACCCTCCTTTCCTTATTTTTGCTGCAGAAAAAAATACTCTTTCTCTCTCTCTCTCTCTCTCTCTCTCTCTCTCTCTCTCTCTCTCGAATATACAATGTTTATCTCCACATAGTCAAGATTCATTGTGACGATTAGGAAAATATATGCATCTGGCTAAGGATTATCGAACAGACTTTACTATTTTCTCATATTCACAATTCTTTCATTTCAGCTGTACTCTACTCTAACCTAGCCTAAAATCTCTATCTCACTCTTAAATGCTGAAGTGTAAAAATTGATTAATACTAGATTACGATGCTAGTCACGAGGCAGTGCTATGAGAAGGATGTAGAGCCGTGATACTGTCTTTTCCCGCCAATGAGCTACGTGCAATAAGCTACAAAAAGAGACTCTGGGCCAAGTTAAGGTGAAAGGAGTATAGGCAGAGATTTGCGTCCTTTTGTGGCCTATTTCTCGTAGCTCCGTGACAAAAGAAGACAACACTACTGCTCACCATCCCATCCATAGCACTTCATCGTGACAAGCATAATATTCCAGTCTCAGTTCTTGTCCCTCTTCCATCCCGTCGGCCGATTTGTAGTGTGTTGCGGGGACGGCTCTATATCCGTGCTCACTGCCACACCCAGCCCACACCAGCAGACTGAGGAGCAACACATAAGATACCGTTAGGTGGGTTTGTAGTGGAGCGCTATTTACTGATCACCCTCTATGTCTTTAACCCTTTCAGCACGAGGACGCCTCATATATCCTTCCTTCATTTTTTTTATTTATTTACACAATTATTTACTTATTCCCTTTTTATTATTATTATTATTATTATTACTGCTACTACTATTATCATCATCATCATCATCATCACTATCATCATCATGATTATTATTATTATTATTATTATTATTATTATTATTATTATTATTATTACTAATACTGTTGTTATTACTTAGGAGAGATCTTGTAGTGAACGGGGTAATAAAGGCTATTGTAGTGGAGATGTACTGTAGTGAAGGGGTAATGATGGCTATTGTAGTGGAGATGTATTGTAGTGAAGGGGGTAATGATGGCTATTGTAGTGGAGATGTATTGTAGTGAAGGGGTAATGGTGGCTATTGTAGTGGAGATGTATTGTAGTGAAGGGGTAATGATGGCTATTGTAGTGGAGATGTATTGCAGTGAAGGGGGTAATAAGGGCTATTGTAGCGGAGATGTATTGTAGTGAAGGGGTAATGATGGCTATTGTAGGGGAGACGTATTGTTGTAACAAAAAAAGTAATATATAAAAAAATAAATAGATTGATAATAATAATAATAATAATAATAATAATAATAATAATAATAACAATAATAATAATAATAATAATGAATAAAAATGATAAAAATAATAATAGTAGTAGTAGTAGTGGTAGTAAAAATAATAATAATAATAATAATAGTGGCAGTAGTAGTAGTAGTAGTAGTAGAGTTCCGGTAGTAGTAATAGCAGTAGTGATAATAATAATAATAATAATAATAATAATAATAATAATAATAATAATAATAATAATAATAATAATAATATCACCGAACTCAGAGGATTATTATATCATACAGGCTTCAGTTGCTTTTACAAGCTGACATTATAGCCATCACCCCCCCCCCTCTCTCTCTCTCTCTCTCTCTCTCTCTCCGTATTAGTCGGATTTCCAATAGTTATAAAATACAGCAAATATCTTACTGCAAAACAGAGACATAAAACATCACATATTTTCACTCACTGTTGTCACCATGTATTTTTAGCAACATTTTGGTTTTTGATTTGAGGCTGAAAGTCCAGATGGAAATATTTTTAGGCCATTCGCGGTAAAAATGAAGAGAGAGAGAGAGAGAGAGAGAGAGAGAGAGAGAGAGAGAGAGAGAGAGAGAGAGAGAGAGACGGACTGATAGCGAAGTTGGATGAATTTTTGTCCTCATTTCATCGACGTCTCATTCATTTTCCCTTGTTCAACTCAGTGCTGATACGAAGCTTGGTGGTAGGGGGTGGTGAGGGGTAGGGAGGGGGTAGGGGAGATAGGGAGGGGATAAGGAGGAAGGGAGGAGATGGGGTGGGATAGGGAGGAGGGATGGAGGTGTGGTGTGGTGAGGGCGGAAGAGGGGTGGTGAGGTGGGGGGTTAGGGGAGATAGGGAGGGGGTGTGGAGGTTGGGAGGAGGTGGGGTAGGGGAACATGTAGGTGGTTGAAGAGGGTAGGATGGTGGGGTGGTGGGGGGTGGTGACGGAGGGAGGAAATATCTACCTTTCAAGAGGCGCACCTTCGCGTGGTGGCACTGATATAACTGGGCGGTGGAGTGGCCTGATGATACAAACGTCCCTCACCTCCCTCCCTATCCCACGAAAGGAGGGTGGCGGGCTGCTGGAGAGGTTACAACAACAGGTATCGCTATTACGTCGTACTTTCCTTCCTTCTTTTTCTAGTCTCTAATTTTTTTTTTTTCATAGTTAATCTTTGTTTTTCATGTCTATTCATTTTTCTAGTATTTTTTTTTTAATCTTCATATTCATCTATATTATTCTACCCTTTTCTAATTCCTATATTCTATTTTTCTCATCTTTTTTCACCACTATTCTTATCCCTACCCATCATCGATCTTCTTATTTGCTCTCCTTTCTATTCTCTTTTATTATTGTATCTATTATTATCCGTTCTCACACTTTAGTCTCATTTCTATTCTTATTGATTCTTATCTTTATTCTCTGTTATTCTCATTTCTGTTCTCTCTTGTCCTCGTCTATATTGTCTGTCATTCTCAAATCTGTTCTCATCTCTCTTCATGCCATTTCTCACCTGTATTCTCAGCGCCATTCTCTACTGTACTATCATCGCAGTAAACGCTGATTGGGAATGACCACCATATTCAATACCTCACGAAAAATGCAAAACTCTTACAATGAGTTCCACAAAAAGAAAAAAAAAAAGAAAAAAAAAATCCATAGCCCTCTCTAGCTCAGTTGTTGGGTAAATGTAACTTTTAATCAGTATATCGAGTCCATAGAAAATTTGCAGAAAGAAAAATATGAAAGTTCCAGTCCTACCTGGAAAGTTCATTCACCAATTCCCCCAATATTCAGTACCGGGCGAACAATTATGATATTCTGGAGCGCATCACCGACGTAGAGGGTATCCAGCAAGATATGTGAGAAACATTTGAAGGTTATTCTTTGACTAATTACCTGCGGAAAAAAACACTATATCACCATAGATCCAGTTGTCAGTCATTACGGGGCTGCAGTTCCTAGTGGCCTTATCAGTGAATTAGGAGGCAGATTACAGTATTTTCGTCCATAAGTTCATTAGTAATTGTAGCTCCGACATGGCTGAGAAATGGATCCATGTTGATGCAGTATGTTTATTGCAGGACGCCTTCACGTGGTGGCACCAATACTCCTGGGTGACTCCAATGTTCGGTGGCATCCCTCCGTATCCGCCAAAAGGAGGATGGTGGCTGCATGAGAAGGCATAGGTTTACGTTTCAGGTGAATTTGGAACTACAGCTCCTCCTCATCCAAGAACAACAACAATAACAACTGCTACTACTACTACTACTACTAATACTACTACTACTTCTTCTACCACCTCAACCACCACCACCACCACCACTACTTCTTCTACCACTCAAAATTAACTAAAGATCCTCCTCATATTTTCTCACATACCTCGCGGAAAATACAGTATAAAGAGCATCCCATACAAAGTGACATTAATTTCTGAATATAAATAGATCTGGAGAAACTTAAAGGTGTCTGTGTGTGTTTTGTGGGACGGGTGTGGATTTTTAGGCAGGGGAATGTGCAGGTGTATACTTATTGATTAGAGGTGTCGACAGGTGAGGCCTAATTAACGAGGTGTCAAGGGGCTGGAGCGAAGTGTAGGGTGGTGAGAGAGAGAGAGAGAGAGAGAGAGAGAGAGAGAGAGAGAGAGAGAGAGAGAGAGGAGATATCACCTTTATTAACCCTTTAACCATACTGAAGTCGCTTTCCTTTCATGTTATGGAACTTGGTCACTGAGTCTCCTTGGTTACTAGACAAATCAAGCCTCCAGTCTGACTACACCTGGCCAATAATCGAGGTAGGGGTGGTTTTGGATTTTTGGCGGTCAGATTAAACATCATAAAATACTATAATCACTAGGGAACAGCAAGAGAAGAGCGGAATTCAATTTATCGTGCTGAAAGGGTTAAATATAGGGAGAATGTATATTTTTTTAATTCTCAGTAACTCCAGTCCAATTTTATTTCGCCATGGAGAAGTAGAAAAAAAAATTAATAAAGGAAAAATAAATGTCTTCGCTTTAAAAGGTGAGTTATCATGGGAAAATGACATAATCGATCTGATATACTGGTTAGTTATTGATGAAGAAAAAAAGACGTCATTGATCTGAAATGCAAGGTAGTTATTGTATTTATTTATTTATCTAGTTATTTATCTATTTATTTAGCTGAAATAGACTTACATTTACTGAAAACACAAGAATAATTAACCGAGAGAATAACGAAGATGGATATAAGATTTGAAGAGGGCAGGGTGTGTTGTGTAGTTAATTTTTACGGCTCCTATACTGCTTTCACCTTAACTTGGCCCAAATTCTCGTCCTTTTGTAGCATAATTCACGTAGCTCAGTGGCAGAACAAGACAAGGCTACCTCTCTCCTCACTTCCCTAGCACTTCTTCGTCACTAGCATCATATTCTTGGGTTAATCTATTGTTACAACTCGGCACTCAGGATGGAGAGATGGCAATTTTAGGCCAAGTTAAAGGAGTAAAAGGAAGCTCCGTAACCCCTTTTCCTAAGCGACTTATTTTGCTTACTAAATGTTACAGTCCTTTTTCATGCTAATCATTGTAATATCGCCATACTTTGCATAGATAATGTACAAAAGGATGTTAACCAGCCATATCCAAAAATAAATCGCTAAGGAAGAGGTGCTAGGAGCTTGAGTGTTTGTATAGGTAGGTCCCCACATCCTTTCACGTTCCACCACAACTCGGCAACTTCTCACTCATCTCTGTCTGTCTGTCTGTCTGTCTGTCTGTTTGTCTGTCTGTCTGTCTGTCTCTCTCTGTCCTCATTTTGTAATATTTAGATCACAGTTTTATTATATTTGCCATATTTCATCTTTTTTTTTATTCCTCGCCCCCCTCCTCTCTCTCTCTCTCTCTCTCTCTCTCTCTCTCTCACTTGTACACACTAATTAGATCCCATTCCTACCCTTTCCCCAGTAACCAGGTCTCCGCTGCCTACTAACTTTTCCTGCCTTCCCCCGTCCACCTGCCTAACTTCCAACCTACCTACCTGCCTACCTGCCTACCTTCCTGCCTATCTACTTACCTGCCAACCTGTCTACTTGTCTATCTACTTACCTGCCTACCTGTCTACTTGTCTACTTGCTTACCTCCCTATCTGCCTACCTTCCTCTGCCTCTGCCTCATTCTCCTGCCTCACCCTGCCAATGCTTCAGCCTTCTATTACTTCTCTCTCTCTCTCTCTCTCTCTCTCTCTCTCCGGTTGGTAAGTTGTATCAATGTCACCATAACTGGATAAAAAAAAAACTCATCAAACACACACACACACACACACACACACACACACACACACACGCTACTGTCTGTCTGTCTATGTACCTATTTATCTACCTATTAATCTATCTATACACCTATATTTATCTATCTATCTGTACTCACCTAATTCTACTCCAATATAATACAGAAAACCAATCTCGCTAAAACAAAAACTTAAAAATAAAAAAAAGTCCAATTTACGAGTACCAACCCCAAAACTAGCCCAATTGCACACCGTTCTAGCCCAACAGGGAAAAGCGTCCATCAGATCTAGCCCAAACGCGCGGGTGCTGGGCTATTATCGGATATGGGACCCTGGGAGATTCAGCTTCGGCTCTCGTCATCTGTTTTCGGCCCTAAGGTAAACAAACGGCCCATTTCCCGTTACTGCGTGTGGCGTGTGGTAGTGATGTGTGTTGTGGGTGGTTGTGGTGTTTGTGTGGTGGTGATGTGTGTTGTGGGTGGTTGTGGTGTTTGTGTGGTGGTGATGTGTGTTGTGGGTGGTTGTGGTGTTTGTGTGGTGGTGATGTGTGTTGTGGGTGGTTGTGGTGTTTGTGTGGTGGTGATGTGTGTTGTGGGTGGTTGTGGTGTTTGTGTGGTGGTGATGTGTGTTGTGGGTGGTTGTGGTGTTTGTGTGGTGGTGATGTGTGTTGTGGGTGGTTGTGGTGTTTGTGTGGTGGTGATGTGTGTTGTGGGTGGTTGTGGTGTTTGTGTGGTGGTAGTGGTGGTGGTGATTGTAATAAATTAAATGCCTAACTACTTGTATTCTTAATTTATTGTTCTTCTTTCCGTCATCCAGTCCCTCTTGCAACATCAGTAACGTGAGGGTAAGGAGACGAGAGTTACCAGTCGCACTCCCCTGAGTGACATTATAACCCTTAATTTCGTCGGATGAGGAGTCTCCCTAACACCTCTTCCTTAGCGATCTATTTTTGGATATGGCTGGTTAATATCCTTTTGCATACTATCAGTGCAGAATATGGCAATGTCTGAAGGATTTATATAACATACAGTAGGACAGTAAGGTGTACGATGCAAAATAAATGGCTTAGGAAAAGGTGTTAGGGAGCTTCCTCAACCTCCAACTCTCCCCCACATGTGTATCCCTAAAAGCCATACTCGGTTGGGGCGCATTAACTCACTAGATCACCATGCATATAGTGATACGATTACCACCCAGCGTAGTCACTGGTTCCCTGGGCTACATGCGACCACTAGGTTTGTTACTCAGTGTAGAGTCACATAAAGGTAGCGCTACATCATGTGAGTGAAAGGTGGCGTATTCGTAATGTTCCTTCTGTTACTGTTTTATCGTACCGGTACATTTCTTCATATTTAACTAATTATTTATTTGTTACACATAAAACATCATCTTGGTAACTGGTCCAAGTGTGCGTGCGTGCGTGTGCGTGTGCGTGTGCGCGTGCGCGTGCGCGTGCGCGTGCGCGTGCGCGTGCGCGTGCGCGTGCGCGTGCGCGTGTGTGTGTGTGTGTGTGTGTGTGTGTGTGTGTGTGTGTGTGTGTGTGTGTGTGTGTGTGTGTGTGTGTGTGTGTGTGTGTGTGTGTGTGTGTGTGTGTGTGTGTGTGTGTGTGTGTGTGTGTGTGTGTGTGTGTGTGTGTGTGTGTGTGTGTGTGTGTGTGTGTGTGTGTGTGTGTGTGTGTGTGTGTGTGTGTGTGTGTGTGTGTGTGTGTGTGTGTGTGTGTGTGTGTGTGTGTGTGTGTGTGTGTGTGTGTGTGTGTGTGTGTGTGTGTGTGTGTGTGTGTGTGTGTGTGTGTGTGTGTGTGTGTGTGTGTGTGTGTGTGTGTGTGTGTGTGTGTGTGTGTGTGTGTGTGTGTGTGTGTGTGTGTGTGTGTGTGTGTGTGTGTGTGTGTGTGTGTGTGTGTGTGTGTGTGTGTGTGTGTGTGTGTGTGTGTGTGTGTGTGTGTGTGTGTGTGTGTGTGTGTGTGTGTGTGTGTGTGTGTGTGTGTGTGTGTGTGTGTGTGTGTGTGTGTGTGTGTGTGTGTGTGTGTGTGTGTGTGTGTGTGTGTGTGTGTGTGTGTGTGTGTGTGTGTGTGTGTGTGTGTGTGTGTGTGTGTGTGTGTGTGTGTGTGTGTGTGTGTGTGTGTGTGTGTGTGTGTGTGTGTGTGTGTGTGTGTGTGTGTGTGTGTGTGTGTGTGTGTGTGTGTGTGTGTGTGTGTGTGTGTGTGTGTGTGTGTGTGTGTGTGTGTGTGTGTGTGTGTGTGTGTGTGTGTGTGTGTGTGTGTGTGTGTGTGTGTGTGTGTGTGTGTGTGTGTGTGTGTGTGTGTGTGTGTGTGTGTGTGTGTGTGTGTGTGTGTGTGTGTGTGTGTGTGTGTGTGTGTGTGTGTGTGTGTGTGTGTGTGTGTGTGTGTGTGTGTGTGTGTGTGTGTGTGTGTGTGTGTGTGTGTGTGTGTGTGTGTGTGTGTGTGTGAGAGAGAGAGAGAGAGAGAGAGAGAGAGAGAGAGAGAGAGAGAGAGAGAGATAAGAGACAGACAGACAATGGGGCAGGAGAGAGGTAGTGGTGGGGGAGGCAGAGGTGGAAGAGGGGCGTGAGTTGTTTCTGGGCTGCAATTGTAAGCACTCCTGAGCCAAAATTCTCGTCGGTTAAGGAAGCACCCTAACACCTCATCCTAAGAGAATTGGTTTGCTCATTATAAGTTACTGTCCTCCTATGTGTTGCTTAAATCATTGTAATATCGCCATACACAGAATATACAAGCCACAAAGGATATTAACTAGCCAGATCCAAAAATCTGATATCGGAGTCAAAGGTTCGAATATGGAAGGTGAATTCAGCTCTGGGGCTTTTTGAATGGCGGTGAGAGAGAGAGAGAGAGAGAGAGAGAGAGAGAGAGAGAGAGAGAGAGAGGGAGGGAGGGAGAGCAGAATCTTCCCTTGTCTCTCGTTCATTCCCAAACACATCTTAGTTATGCTGGATAAATATCATGACCTTTATTTCTTTAATTTTAGTAGAAAGGACAAAGGAGGGAATTACACACACACACACACACACACACACACACACACACACACACAGACTGTATCATACCAATTTTCGAAGCTTCGCACTTGTGTCTAACTCTGTCTGTAAACCGAAACTGAGCCATGAGAGGTGGAATTTATGTAGCGTAAGTATGTGAAGCATAACAATCTTCTCAAGTGTTTTCGATACAAAAGTTCACACCATAAACTATCAAACAATATAAATCTAATGAATGAATGAAAAGCTGACTCATACCCTACGTTTTCTCGCTCACCCTCCTCCATTAACCTCTTCTTTCTACCTCCAGACGATTTTATTCATCCTATGGCGGAAATTTTAGCGAAGGGGTTGTTGAGAAAATAAATGCACTGTCAAAACGTCTGATGGTAGCAAGAATAAAAGGGAAAATACACGTCCTCGTAGTGATAGAGTTTGGAAAAAATGAATTAGGGATCTTTCAAGCACTCCCTCCCCCAAATTTTCCTCCTCATTCACATTCTTCATTTTCTCATCATCGAGTCTCACTGTTTATGCTGTAACTTAATTTCTCTCACGCAAAGACCATAACTTTATATTCATCTACATTCACTTTCAGATTCAATTTCTTCCATACGCTCCTAGACTCATCCGCCAAATCTTAGTTACACATCCATCCAACAATACAGTATCATCAGTAAACAATCTTCTATACACGCCCAAACTCATCCGCCAAATCTTGCAGTTCACATTCATTCTTACTTAACAATACAGTAATATCACCGAACAGTCTTACACTCCCAAACTCATCCGCCAAATCTTACAGTTACACATCCATCCAACAATACAGTATCATCTGCGAACAATCTTACATACACTCCCAATCTCATCCGCCAAATCTTTGTAGTTCCCATGCATCCTCACTTAACAATACAGTATCAGCGAACAAGAGTGCAGGAAATCTCCACACTCTGCCCTCTCGCCTTAGACACTGCAGCATCCACTACTTTACCTACTATCTCCTCTAATCCTATCCTTATGTATCTTGAACGACCACAGAGACATGGCACACACAGACTAATTTTTGTCCCTGTGCAGATTAATTCCCATACCTCACTGGCAGAATTAGATAGCACCTTTGATCAACATCCCTTCCACAGAATTTCTTCATGACTAACACCATAATTCAGTACTGTCTCATATGTCAGGTTTGGCAACACACTTATCTTAATACTGTATATGCCTTTTTTTTATGGTAATATTTAATTTATCATTGCTAGCATTTTTTTTTTTTAACAGCCATAAGACAATACTGTAGTTCTACATCATTGTCACGGCACTTTTTCACGACTAGCATTATAATCTAGTGGTGATTTCTTGTTACAGCTCATTATTCAACGTGATGTGATGGCAATTTTAGGCCAGGTTAGAGTGAAAAGGGTATAGAAGCGCGATCCAAGGAGTATTAGCGAGTGTACAATGTGGCCGTCACCCTTCCCACGTTCACTCTTTCTATTGCCAGACGCCTTGATTCTGTAAAGGGTGGCCACAAACAAATCGCCTTCACGTCGCCTCGCCCTCTGTCATTTCGCAGTGCCGATACAATGTACGTGTGGGTGGGAGGTAATTAACTCATTAAGTGACAATTTGTGAGGCTTTATGAGCGATGTGGTATATGGTGCAGTGCTGTCTCTCTCTCTCTCTCTTTCTCTCTCTCTCTCTCTCTCTCTCTCTTATCGATGTCAGTACAGGATTTTGCTTTGAACTTTTGCGCTGGTTTCTGTCATTTCTTCTGTGTGTGTGTGTGTGTGTGTGTGTGTGTGTGTGTGTGTGTGTGTGTGAGAGAGAGAGAGAGAGAGAGAGAGAGAGAGAGAGAGAGAGAGAGAGAGAGAGAGAGAGAGAGAGAGAGACGACTAACAGTCCTCATTCATCACGTACTGTACACCTCTACATATGACCCAGGTACAAGGTGGGGACGCCTTCACGTGGTGGCACTTATATAACCGAGCTGCTCCACTGCTCGGTTATACACAACGTCCCTCAACTCCCTCCCTTTCCCCTGAAAGGAAGATGGTGGAGTGTAAGGATGAAGGCAACTCCTCTTCCTTCTGCTCCTCCTCCTCCTCCTCCTCCTATTACTACTACTACTACTACTACTGTACTACCACTACTACCACCACCATCATCACCACCACCACCACCACTACTACTACTACTACTACTACTTCTTCTACTACTACTACTACTACTACTACTACTACAGTGGTTTATGTTGGCGTGGATTTAAGGTTACACATGCATCTTAAAACTACAGCATGATGAGCGACGGAGAAAAATGCTGATCTGTAGAAAGACAATACATTTTAATTAGTTAAAAAAAGTTGGTGTTTACTTTCTGTTGTGTTCCCGTACAATTTTTCACTCTGACAAACAAACAAACACTCTAACATAAATATATCCGAAAATCCATCCATCTGCATAGACATACAACGATCCACCCACACGCACGCAACTGGCACACACACACACACTACCTGACCCACCTACCCACCCACTGTACCCACCCACCTAACCATACCCATCTACCTGTCCTCACGCACAACCATTCACCTACCCTTGCCCCCAGCTTACACACCCTCCAATCCCCATCACACACACACACACACACACACACACACACACACACACACACACACACACACACACACACACACACACACACACACACACACACACACACACACACACACACGCACTTCCCACCCACCCACTCACTCCCTCACCTGTCCGCACACACCTTCATTCACCCACCTACCCCGACCCCTCTTACACGGGCATCCAATACAGATCTCCTCTTGCTCTCCTAAGCTTTTCCCGCATCCAAATTATCCTCATTAGCGATTAATTGCCGGTGATTAATTGCCGCCGTGATTGCGTTGGAGGGTAGCCCATTATCTCTGGTTAATTTGCGCCACCGACTGCGCTTTTTTTTGTTGTGATCATCTTCCTGGTTTGGCGCAGTGACCCCCCTGTTGCTGTAGTCCTTCTCTCTCTCTCTCTCTCTCTGTCTTTGTCTGTCTGTCTCTCTGTATGTACGTGTATGTATGTGTAGAGTGAGAGATGATGGAGTGATAGATGGATAGATAGAGCAAGGCAGACAGACAGATACAGATAGATAGATAGATCGATAGATGGATAGATAGACAGACAGATAGAGAAATGATTAAACAGATAAACAGATAAATAGACAGCTTAATATTAGCTAATCACACAAACCCCGATTACTCCTACAAATCATCACTTACCATCAACCACTAATTCACTTCTCTCTCCATATCAGAAAAAAAAGAAGAGAAAAAAAAAAAGACACCTTATATCAATGCCTATAAGTTAAATGATACTCGTTCTGACAGACAATTGCTGAGGCCTAGTTCACCCCTAGAATAATAGAGACAACCATCTAATGTACATCCAGGTCCCCAAATGTACTGCTGGGTGAGATTACAAGGGAGGATCGAGCTGCAGCCCAAAGTCCAATCAGGCTAAGAATTGAACTCGGGTCCTTGCACTTGGGGACTGTATGCGCTAACCAATGCACCAGCCAAGCCATTTTTAGGGGATATCCAGCCTGCCTCCCCAGCCCTTATATATTGACTAGACCCGGAAGACCCCAGTTCCTTGCCTTATAAATCCCGTAATAAATTTGATATTAAACTCACTATTAAATTCAGCGTTGTACGGGGCAATATCTTCTGAAATATAGTGATAAAATTCGGGATTGATTTTAGTATTACACTTAATAATAATAATAATAATAATAATAATAATAATAATAATAATAACAAAAAGGGAAGGGTCTGGACAATCATCCATTAACACGTTCAGTCTGATTACTTTTTTTTTTGTTATATCCAGACTTTGTTCAATTTAAGAGAATTTCTGGAATAAAAGGGTCAGATATTATTTTCATTAGTCCTTCAGTGCAAAAAGTCTTAATCTGATGGTCTGACATTAGCTATACTCTTTTCACTCTAACTTGGCCCAGATTTTCATCCTTCACGTAACTCAGAAAATAATACTACGGCTCTACATCCATTCCGTAGCACCTCTTCGTGACTAGCATCATATTCTAGTGTTAATTTCTAGTCACAACTCGGCAGTGAAGAGGTAGAGATGGCAATTTTCGGCCAGGTTAGAGTGAAACTAGCCATGATAAGCCTAATAGCTGAGGGGAAAAAAAAAATGGTGTTCTGTTCTTGCCTAGAGGAAATATTTTTGACGTTTACGGAGATATTTTGACGTTTTATGGCGATATTTTGACGTTTTTGGTGATATGTTGACGTTTTCGGAGATATTTTGACGTTTTTGGAGATAATTTGTCGTTTTTCGGCGATATTTTGACGTTTTTCGGCAATATTTTGACGTTTTTCGGAGATATTTTGACATTTTTCGGCGATATTTTGACGTTTTAAGATATTTTGAGTTTTCGGTAATATATTGGCGTTTTTCGGACAATTTGACGTTTTGACGTTTTTTTCTGCATTTCTTTGACGTATTTCGGCGATATTTTGACTTTTCGGCGATATTTTGACGTCCTTTGGAGATAGTGACGTTTTTCGGCAATTTTTTGACTTTTTTTCGGCGATTTTTTGACGTTTTGGGGCGATACTTTGGAGTTTTTCGGCGATATTTGGCTTTTTTTTTGGAGGGGGGGGGGAAGCCTGGAGCAAAGAGAAGACAATATTCATGACAATTTTAAACTGCTATGACAGGCCGCGATTAGATCAAGAGCTGAGAAGAAGAAAAAATTATGATTTTGCTCAAGAAGGGAAAATTTACAAGCCATATGGGGCGAAAATTTTACCCACGAAATCTCTGTTGAAGTGTAGTGTTTTCGCTCGTTTCGCTCGCTTCGCTCGCTCGAACATTTAAAAAAAGAAATAATGGAAATGAAACGTTAAAAAATAAAGAATAACACATGAACTCGTATTCCTCTCTGGTAAGGACGCTCCGTAGCACCTCTTCAGCGATTTAATTTTGGATACGGTTGCTTTATAATTTTTTCACATTAAATCTGCAGGGTAGAGCGATATCAGAATGACTTACATAACACGGAAAAGGGCAGTAATGTGGAATGAGCTAAATAAATCGCTTGAGAGAAGGTGTTTGGGAGCTTCCTTAACCTTATATAACACAGAAGAGGACGGTAATGCGGAAAAAGCTAAATAAATCGCTTCAGAGAAGGTGTTTGGGAGATTCCTTAACCAACACTCACCCTCAGCTGAATAAAATCTTCTGGCTTTAGCTGAAAAAAAGTTATAAATGAGAGACAGGGGATTTTTTGGCTTATAAATAAGAGACAGGGGATTTTTAGGCATATAAATGAGAGACAGTGGGATTTTAGGCATCTAAATGGGAGACACGGGGATTTTTAGGCATACAAATGAAAGACAGGGGATTTTTAGGTCTATAAATGAGAGACAGGGCATTTTTAGGCTTATAAAAGAAAGACGGGATTTTTAGAGGATTGTAAAAGAAAGACAGGGGATTTTTAGGCATATAAATGGGAGACAGTGGGATTTTTTTACGTGTATTTACAGGTGTGTCGCGATAATTGATGGATTAAGTAAAAAAGACAATCTCGTTATATTTAACAAGCACAGATCTTTTCAGTGGATCTGTTATAAAGCCATTTTGGGATTTGGTTTGTTGCATCATCAACATCATCATCATCATCATCGTAGTATTCACAGCTCACCTCATTTGGGCATGACATTTTAATTTCCCTCATTAGCAGAAACAAAAATAATTACTTCTTTTCCTCCTTATTTTGATTCTCTCTCTCTCTCTCTCTCTCTCTCTCTCTCTCTCTCTCTCTCTTTCGTGTTGTTCCTCCTGCCCTTCATTTCTCCTGTACCTCACCATAATGATATTTCCTTGCCTCTGACCAACCTTTCTCTTCCCTCCCTCTCTTTTCCACACTCCAGCTTCTTCCGTCCACTCTCTCTCTTTCCCTCTCTCTCTCTCTCTCTCTCTCTCTCTCTCATTTTATCACCCAATCTCTTTTCCTCGCCATCATTATCTGCTCACTTTCTCATTTGCCTATCAGAACATAGACCTTGATAATGTTCTCTTTTGCAATTAGCGTATGTGTGTGTGTGTGTGTGTGTGTGTGTGTGTGTGTGTGTGTGTGTGTGTGTGTGTGTGTGTGTGTGTGTGTGTGTGTGTGTGTGTGTGTGTGTGTGTGTGTGTGTGCTGATTCCTTTCATGTTAGTTTTGCCTGTACTCGTGTGTGTGTGTGTGTGTGTGTGTGTGTGTGTGTGTGTGTGTGTGTGTGTGTGTGTGCCATGTATAAGCTTGTACTAGCCCGTCTGTGTACGTGCGTGTACATCTCTAAGAATGAATGTGCATACTTTTGTGTCTGTGTAGAAGCAAGTGTGTGTGCGTTTAATAAGAAAAACAAACAAAAGTTAATATAGCAAATCTGGCGAAATTAATCAAAGACGAAAAAATAAACATATACCAAACGATACCAAAAACAGACTGATAATATATTTCCCAAAGATATACGGCACTGATATACCCAAAAAATATACTAAGGCGGCAATGGTCTGGGTGCTGGAGCTACGATGTTG
>NC_136981.1:3487413-3489913 GCF_032717465.1 Coenobita brevimanus
CTCTTCCCTTTACTCCCTCCTTTATTTTTCTCTTCCTCTCTTCTCTTCCATCCGTTCCTCTATCTCCCCATCTCTATTACATCCTCATCTCTCCACCATTTTACTACACCATTCTCTCCTCATCTCTTCTCTTCTCCTCTTCCTTTACTCTAGTTATTTTCTACATCTCTCTTATTTTCCCCTTCCCTCTTCTACCCTTTTCTTATCCACTGTCATGCTCTCCCATTTCTTTTTTTCCCCTTCCTTCTCTTTTTTTTTTTTTCTCCACTACTTTCTGTTTCTTTTCTTTCTCTTTACTTTTTTTTCCTTTATACACCTATGCCTTCAACTCTAATCCTCCAACATCTTTTCCTCCTCTCTTCCTCCTTTAATCTCTCTCTCTCTCTTTCTTCCTAGGCTTCCCATTTCCTCCCCCTGCCTATTTTTTCTCTCTCAAGCCCCCACCCCTTCCCTCTGTCTATCTTTTTCTACATTCCCCTAAGCTCCTTTCCTCCTGTCCCCTCCTCCTCCTCCTCTAGCCTATTTTTTCTTCCCTGTCAAACCCCCTCCTCCTACCACACCCCCCATTCCTCCCCCCGTCTATTTCCCCCCCTCCTTTATTCCTCTTTCTCAAATTCTCCCCTCTCTTCCCTCCTCTCTTTCCTACTGTTTCTTTCCACTGTGCTCCCCTTTCCTCTTTTCCTCTCTTTGCTCTTCCGCTTATCTCCTCTTCCCTCCCTTCTTTTCTTGTTTCTCTTCCATCCATACCTCTTCGAAATTCTTCCTCCACTCCCTCCTCTCTCCACCCCTCTTGATTTTTTTTTTTTTTTTTTTCCACACTCCCTCTGCTTCTACCATCCACATCACTTCCCTCTCTCTCTTTCTCTCCTTCATTCCCTCCTTTTCTATAGCCTTCCTCTCATTCTTCTCTCCCTCTCCCTCTCCTTCTGTTTGTCACCCCTCCTCCTTATAAGCCCTCCCCCTCTCTCTACCCCTCCTCTCTTCCTCTCCCTTTGTCCTCTTTTTTTTTTCTCTCACTCCCTAACTCCTCTCTTTGTCCTTCTCTTTCTTAACCTCTTCAGCACCGCTTTTCTTACCCATTTTCCTTGCCCGTCCTTCTAGTTCTTTTCATCTGTACCTTTTTATAAATATTTTCTGGTACGCGTTGGTATATTTCTTAAACGGGTCTCGATTGTATCCCATTTCCTGTGCTTATATTATCAACATTTTTATTTCCCTATTTAATATTGTGTATTTCTCATTCTCGGCCTTTCAGTATCCTATTTATTCTTATGTATTTTAATTCTCAACTTCTGATTTTTCGTTTTATTTTTGTTATTCATTTTTCCTGTCTTCTCCTTCTTTCTCGTTGTTATGGTTGTGTGCTGATTACGTAACAGAAACTTGATAATTGTTCCTCTTCAGCTCTACCCTAACAATTTGTACAATAATAGTAATAACTCCCTTTGATCCTGTTTCTCTTGCCTCTCCCTCTCCTCTCCCTCTGTCCCCCCATTTCCCCTTCTTCCCCTCCTCTCTCTTCTCTCCCTCTGCTTCCCCCGCCTTCCTCCCTTCTCCCTTCCCTGCCCCTGTGTCCCCCATCTCCCTCGCATCTCCCTCTCCTCTCCCTCTGCCCTCCTATCTCCCTTTTTCTCCTTCCCTCCCCATACCTCCTAATTCTCCCTTCCTTCTCCTTTATTTGCTTCCCTGTCTAGCTCTTTCCCCGTGTTAATTCTCTCCTTCTACCCTCTTCTACCTTATTATCCTCGTGCCTTTCTTTCTTCCTTCCTTCCTTCCTCCCTTCTTTCCTTCTATCCTTCCTTTCAAGAAAAACACAATGTATCTTCATAGGTAATAGACGACTTCTATCACATATTCCTCCTAACACTGTCATAAATTGTTCTGGTGAGCACATTTACCCGAGCACTAGTGTAAAAAATCTAGGTGTCTATATCGACAGATATATGCTTTTTGATGTGCATATTATTGAATTAAATAAGAAAGTCATGGGAACACTTATGTTCATAAATCAGATATGTGAAAACTTTGATAAGTCAACTCGAAAAATTGTTGTACAGTCTCTAGCTCTTAGCATAATAAATTACTGTATAGGTATATGGGGTACGACAAATGATACCTTACTTCACCAAGTTCAGAAATTACAAAATTTTGCGGCTAAAATAGCTATCGGGGGAGCAAGAAAGTATGACCATGTAACCCCCATCATAAAGGAATTAAAGTGGTTAAAGATTAAAGATAAACATATTTTTGACAGATGTACCACTGTTTATATGGCTGTCAATGGTTTTTATCCGGAGTGGTATCTAAAGTTGTCCACTGTCACTGAAAACACAGCCAGTACAACAAGACAGCGAAATAACCTTTTTGTGCCTAGAGCCAGAACAAACTCTGGTGCCAGAGCCATCACCATTCTAGGACCCAAACTGTGGAATAATTTACCTACTGATATCACTCATTCCGGAAGCATACATGTTTTCAAATCTAAACTTAGGGAGTTAAT
>NC_136981.1:3494913-3502413 GCF_032717465.1 Coenobita brevimanus
CTGAAATATTTCAGTTTCAAGTATGCAACTTGTACACCAGAAATGAGTATATGACCTTCAAAAATAGGTCAAGGTCATTTATATTTGATACAAGTACTTGGGTTACCCTCGGGTACCTTCCTGAATAGTATCAAATTCGAAGAAAAAAAGTACAAATAAAAATAAAAATAATACTTTCCAGAACAATAAGCTTCGACTTGTATATTGCGAAGCTTAGTAAATGTGTACCACTTGCTCTCCCACACACGTCAGTTTACCTTGCAACCTCATTCACTTTTTTTTGTTTTTGTTAATTTCCCATTTTTCCAGATTGCCGTAAATGTATTCATCATCATCATCATCATCATCATCATACTACTACTACTACTACTACTACTGGTACTACTACTACTACTACTATTGTTATTATCATGATTTAGTTCAGTGACAGAATGGGATACTACTACTATTCTCCATCCGTTCCATAGCACTTCTTCGTGACTAGCATCGTATTCTAGGGCTAATCTCTTGTTACAGGTCAAGAAACAGATGACATTTTTTTCGCTGGAAACTCCCCCGTCCCTTTCTCTCTCTCTCTCTCTCTCTCACACACACACACACACACACACACACACACACACACACACACACACACACACACACACACACACACACACACACACACGCAATCGGCCCGTCTTTTGCCAAGTTGTAGGCGGACAGGGAGTGTGACGTCATTCCAGTTGATTTCAGCCAGGAGCTGCCACACCACACACACACACACACACACACACACACACACACACACACACACACACACACACACACACACACACACACACACACACACACACACACACACACTGAGCAGAAACTAAATAAACAGGCAAAATATATACCAAGCGCACACACACACACACACACACACACACACACACACACACACACACACACACACACACACACACACACACACACACACACACACACACGCCAGTTACAAACGCCATCAAACACCAAACCCATAAAACAGAAAAAAACAAATACCTCAGTATCAGTTTGGCTAAAGTATTTTAAGGACTATATATATATGTGTTTTTCCCCTCCTTTCATTTATCGTGTCTTCCTGCTACGGCTCAGCGATATCAATGTTTCTATCTATCTATCTATCTATCTATCGCCAGACGCCTTAATCCCGTTCGGGGTGGCCACAAACAAATCGCCTCCACGTCGCCCTGTCCCCCGCCATTTCACTGCCTGCTAGACTCCTTTCACTTTAACTTGCCCGGATTTGCGTCCTTTTGCAATCATTTAACGTTGCTCAGTGGAAGAGATATGCAATGCTACGACTCTGCATCCTTTTCAAAGCATTTTTTCATGACTATACTCTTTTCACTCTAACTTGGCCTAAAACTGCCCTCTCCACTTTTAATGCTGACTTGTAACGATAAGTTAACACTAGAATATGACGATAGTCACGAAGAAGTGCTATGGGAAGGATGTAGAGCCGTAGCATCGTCTCTTCTGCCACTGAGCTGAATGAAATAAGCTGTAAAAGGACGAAAATCTGGGCCAAGTTAAGGTGAAAGAACTACATCATCATATTCTAGTGCTAATCTATTGTTACAAATGATATCTGAAGATGGAGTGATGACAATTTTAAGCCAAGTTGAAGTGAAAAAGGCATAGTAATTGGTGCTTATGTGATAAAAGTAACACACACATGGATAACTAACTCCCATACCCACACCAGCAGACTGAGGTTCGTATTCTAGGTGGCATTGGGAACCTCGTAGCACCTCTTCCTTAACGATTTATTCAACAAATTACATTTTTTTTTTGGTTGTCTTGAACTTTACTGAAGAAAAGTAAAAAAAAAAACATAAAAGTAACATAAAAGAAGCTATCATGGTAAATATAAAATAATTCCCATGGGAAAAGGTGATACGAAGCATACGCCATTTAAAAAGAGATCATATACCCTTCCCAGAACGCAGGATTATCGACAAGAGGAAAGGAGGAGCAATATTCGTACAGCCCTATCTATATCAACCACAATATCTTAGATCGGTGTGGTGGCGGGCGGAGGGAGAGAGAAGAGTAAGATTATGAAGATAGGGGGATCCGCTTTTGGTCGTGGAGGGATGATGGATAGGACAAGGCTGAGTAAATATGACAAGGATAGGCAAGGGGAGGGGGGGGGTTGCAGAGAGACCCTATCAGACACTGGGGGTGGGGGAGGGAATATGTGAAGTGGTTTGCCTTGCCTCTCAGTGATCGGTAAGGTAAATGGCAATGAAGTAAAGGGCATGGAAAATGGGAGATGTACTGTGAAGCATGAGTGTTCTTTCTTTCTTCTCTCTCTCTCTCTCTCTCTCTCTCTCTCTCTCTCCCGCCCTCCCTCTCTCTCTCTCTCTCTCTCTCTCTCTCTCTCTCTCTCTCTCTCTCTCTCACTTCCGGAGATAATTCTAGGACTAATTCAGAGCAAAAAGTATTATATCCACTTCGGTCCATTTCTCAATCCTTAAATACTACAATTAATAACCTTATGGGCCAAAATGGTTTCCCTCAAAAATAACCCATAAAACCACCAGTAACTAGTCCAGCAGCGGCTGAGAACTGGACCCATTTTGATATAGCATTTCTTTACTCAAAATTTTCCTTCCTGAAGTAAAAAAAAAAAAATCTAGCAGAACACCTGTATATCACCTGCTTTACGATAACTGACAGGGAGATGGACGCCTTCATGTGGTGGCACTGATATAACCAGGTGGATCCGCTGCCCGGTTCTCCAAACGTCCATCAACTACCCACTTATTCCCCAAAGGGAGGATAGGGAGGCTGGTGGACTGTAGGTGAAGGGCAGCGTTAGAGTGCAGTTTATCGAGTTCAGGTTCAGACAAAAACAATAATAACAACAACAAAACAACAACAACAACAACTTCAACGACAGCAACAACAACTACAGCAACACCACCGTCACCACTACCACCAGCACCACCACCACCACCACTACCACCACCACCACCACCACCACCACCACCATCTTCGGTACTCCCAGACACTTCTTTTCGCCTTAGAAGAAACTCGTTCAATTTGAGGCGTCCAATAATAGCCTCGATTTTCTCCTTCGTTACAGGGACCCTCACAAGCTGAATAAAATTGTCTGGAGGCAGCAAGAAAAAAAAAAAAAAAAAGATACACCATTGAACTGAAGAGGTAAAGGAGACAGTGGGAAGAAAAGATGAATTTTAAGTATGGTAACTGAGTCTTTTTCATTTTGGAGGTATGGAGGGAAGCATTTTTTTTTTTTAATGCAAGGAAGAAGGAACCAAAGGCCAGAAGTCCGCAAGAATGTCCCCCCCAAGAAAAAACCACGATAACAGAGAGCTAAATTCAAGATCCGTTCATTTCGAGATGCTTGGACACACTGAGTTTCTGAGGGGTAATAATTGCTTTTTTTCTTATCTAACAAATCTGGGCGACTCTCTCAAGCATTAATTTGTGTTGTATAAAATTTCGTTCCCTTTATTCATGAGGTAGGAACGAGACTCCTTGGTTACTAGTCAAATCGGCTCCCCAGTCCACTTGGCTATGAACTGAGGTGAAAAGAGATGGGCATTTTTGTCTTGTAGTAGTGGTATTAATAGTAGGAATAGTAGTGGTGGTATTAGCAGTAGTAGTATTAGTAGTAGAAGTAGTAACAGCAGTAGTAGTTGTAGTAGTATTAGTATTAGTAGTAGTAGTAGTAGTGGGGAAGTACTTGAAGGACGTTTATATAACCAGGCAGCTGAGTGACCTGATTATACCCGTGCCACCACGAGAAGGCGTCCCTCTTCAGCACCTTCAGGGAACGATGCTGGGTGGAAATTATGGAACCAAATGACGCCTGGTGGTTTAGCGGGTTTAGGCTGTTTGGGTTTCACTGCCTACCTTGATGCGACTCAGGGGCAGGAGAGGTCGGTCAGCTTCGTCAGCATAGTCTCCGGCCTCTACGCTCCTGATGGGAAAAAATTAATAAGTAAATGATTTGATGATGGTCTTAAAAAAAAAAATAATAATAACAATAATAATAAAAAGGATAATAAAAGTAGTAATGTTAATATAATAATAATAATGATAATAATAATAGTAATAATAATAATAATAATAATAATAATAATAATAATAATACATAACATCATAATAATACCGGATTACTACTATCACTCCTCCTCGTACTATTACTACTACTACTAATCCTTCTCCTCCTACTCCTTATCCTCATCCTCCTCATCATCCTTACTATCCAAATATGTTAACTGGAGTCACGAGGCAGCGAGGCATACATTCTTCTTCATCATCATCATCATCATCATCCGGACCTCTTTTCCCACCTAAGGACAGGGTGAGGAGTAGCAATGTCCAGACGGCCCAAAATTGCCGAATCCAATGGGCCACGCTTCCATTCACTCATCATTCAAGCCCCGGGAATCCTGGCTCTATCGGATACGCCAAAAATATTCTTCTTTTCGAGTGTTGTTTCCCTTCCGCTACTCACTGTTTGGGTCACACGTAAAAACATAAACAGCAGATTAAAAACGGATCATCAGTTTTTCAAGACCTCCGTGACTTCTCAATCTGCCACTGCCTCCCTCCCTAGAGTTTTTTTTATTATTATTATTATTATTTTTATTTTTTTTCCTGTTTTTGTCTTTATCTGACTGGACCACTGAGACTACATATCTATATTCCTTCATCTATCTATCTATATTTATCTATTACATATCTATTTCTATCTATACATATCTATACGTATCTATATCTATCTCAGTCTATCTATCTTTATCTATATATCTATTTCCATCCATCCATTTATCTATCAATCTACTTATCGATCCATATTTAGCTCTCCTCTTTCAATACGCCGTGTGCTTAAGGGAAGGGCTAAGTCGGCGTTATCAGTGTCTACCCTGCATCATTTATTTATTTCCTACTCCCACTGCCACACCTACGCCCACACCAGCAGAATGAGCCGTTCCCACAAGACATAAGACACCCAGCGCTATTTACAGACCTCCTACCATGACCCTTATTCTCGTAGGTTGAGGAAGCTCCCTAACACGTTTTCCTGTGCGATTTGTTTTACTTTTTACACCTAACTGTCCTCTTCTGTGTTACGTAAGTCCTTCCAATATCGCCATACACTGAACAGAAAACACTCAAAAGGATATTAACCACCCATACCCAAAAATAAATCGCTAAGGAAGGGGTGTTAGGGAGCTTCCTTATCTGACTCACTTCCCTTCCTCCCTTCTACCTTGCCCCCCCTCCCCTTCACCTCACCTACCTTGCCCCCCTTCCCATCCTCCCTCCTACCTTGCCCCCCCTTCACCTTGCCCACCTGTCACTCTCAGCAAGGTAAATTTCCCACCTGATGCTGTTAGTGTGAAAAAAAAAGAAAGAAAAAGAAAGAAAAAGAAAGAAAAAAGACAGTAGAAAGAGGGATAAATAATTTCTTTCTTAGTCAGGTTTATTTTTCAAGTGACTGTGTTTTTCTCTTTCAATTTCACTCGAGCGAGAGTTTGGCGATAAAGAAGAATGGGGTTGAGATGTGGAGAAAAGCGATTGTTTGTGTTTGAGGGAAGGATGCACCCCTCCTTCATCATCCTCCTTCCTCTCTCCCCTCTCCTTCCTTCCCCTCTCACTCCTTCCCCTCTCCTTTCTACCTCTCTTCTTTCTCCTCCTTCCCCCTTTCCCTCATACAATTCTTCTATCTTGATTCCTCCTCCCCCCTTCCCATCTCTCCCCCTCTTCCCTCCATGCTCCCCCTCTCTCCTTTCTCCCTTCCTCCTCTCCCCTTTCCTTCCATCCCCTCTCCTTCTCCTCCCCTCTCCCTCTCCTCCCCTCTCCCTTTCCCCTCTAACTCCCTGCCACATACACGAGGCTTCACCTAATTTTACTTCCTTCATAAATCCACCTTTCCAACTTCCACTCTTTTCCATTTCCCTTCCACATGCACCCACCCAAACTCCACTCCCCGTTCCACCGCCTCGTCATTTCCCGTTACCCTTTCCTTCATTGCCAACGGAACCATCTGTTACCTCCCTGCCATCTGTTGAGTTTATGACGTCACGCACACAGCCAATAGGAAGCGTCGATAGCGGTGACGTCATGGCAGGGCGGACCAATCAACGGTAGGGTGGGGTGGATGGGGAAGGAAGGGTGAGGGGGAGATGGGGAGGGGAGAGGGGAGGAAGGGAAAAGGGAGAGGGGAGGAAGGGATAAGGGAGAGGGAGAAAGGGAGAGCGGAGAGGAGAGGACGGAGGGAAAGGAAGGGAAGAAAGAAGAGAGGGGTAGGAAGGAGAGGAGAAAAGATGAGAAGTAGGATGGGATAGGAGAAGATGGGAAAGTGAGAGGGAGGAGAGGGAAGAAAGGGAGAGGAGAGGCAGGAAAGGGGGAAGGGAGAGGGGACGGGGTTAGGGGAGAGGGAAAGGGAGTAAGAGGGGAGAGGGGAAAGAAGTAGGAGGGGAAGGAAGGGTTAGGGGAAAAAGGAGAGGGGAGGAAGAGGAATGGGGGAGGGTGCTGGTGTGAGAGTGAGGGGGCGTCAGAGAGAGAGAGAGAGAGAGAGAGAGAGAGAGAGAGAGAGAGAGAGAGAGAGAGAGCCTACATCCTCTCACACTCGCCCTCCCTCACTCTCACTCGCACTCCCGAGGTTGAAGCAGCCAGACCGCAGCGCTCCCCTCGGCTCTCCCCTCTCTTCTCCCCTAAGAGCAGACAGCAGCAGACGAGACGAGATGTTGGGCAGCAAGACGGTCGCTCTGCTTTTGGCGCTCTGTATGCTAGCCGGCGCCATGGCTCAGCCTCTGCTCGAAGAAGGTAAGCAGAAGAGGAAGTTAAGTTTTTGGTGGTGAGAGATGGTGGTGGTGAGATGTGATGATGAGTGGTTTTTGGTGGTGATGAGTTGGTTTTGGTGAAGTTTGGGGAATTTTTTGGTTTTAGTGGTGAAGTTTGGTGAATTTTTGGTTTTCGTGGTGAAGTTTGGGGAATTTTTTGGTTTTGGTGGTGAAGTTTGGGGAATTTTTTGGTTTTGGTGGGGAAGTTTGGGGAATTTTTGATTTTGGTGGGGAATTTTTGATTTTGGTGGTGAAGTTTGGGGAATTTTTTTGGTTTTGGTGGTGAAGTTTGGGGAATTTTTTTGGTTTTGGTGGTGAAGTTTGGGGATTTTTTTTGGTTTTGGTGGTGAAGTTTGGGAAATTTTTGGTTTTAGTGGTGAAGTTTGGGGATTCTTTTAATTCTGGTGGTGAGATGTGGTGACGAGTTGGGTTGGTTTTTGGTGGTCTGTGGTGATGAGTCGTGGCATAAGGTGATGACTGGCTTGTGAGTGGTTGTGAGTGAGATGCCCTTTTGGTGGTGAAAGATGGTGATGACTACTAACTTCTGGGTGGTGAAAGGTGGTGATGACTGGTAACATAAGGTGCTGGTTTGTTATTTGGTGGAGGTGATGAACAAGTTGGCTTTGGGTGGTGAAATGTGGTGATG
>NC_136981.1:3504913-3514913 GCF_032717465.1 Coenobita brevimanus
GTGAAAAAAACAAAACAACAAAAAGATCACTGTACCAATCACAATGGTGTAACACTCAATTTTCTATGGATTATTCTCAGCTAAACAGATTCGCTTCGTAATATCAATAAATTTCAGGTTCTCTTGACTCATTCTTAGCTGGACAACCTCTCCTGGGAATATCTGGGGGAGAATACTGGAACTGGAACTGGTATATATTAACACTGCCAGGTTCCCAAGTCTCAGCTGAATAAAATCGCTTGGAGTTAGCTGGAATAAATGAAGTGGAAATCATAGGGCTAATATTCTCCATTATTTTATTGATGGAAAATAGGCCGATGTTAAACCCGCTCAATCCAGCAACGTGTTTTCTGTTTTAATCTTGCTTCCTTCAGACGATTTTATTCAGCCTGGGGAGGAGAAAACTATTAGGGGATTAAGGGAGGCTGTATATATCCTCTCCAGTTGAAAAGCTTAAAAATCGTACCGTATGGGGGTTGCAAGACTTAAATAAAAGATAAACGTTTTTGGATTCACAGTTGGTTAAAAAGTCCCTCAATTCAAGGACGTTATTAATTTGTATTCCTGCCACCTACTGACGATTGTTTTCAGCTCAGGGAAGACTTTTGATAATGGGTCAAAGAGGACTACAAAATATTTCATCGTAGTGCGAAGAAATGGCATAAAATTACAGACATGAAGATGTTTACTCGTTCATTAGGCTGGCATCTGATTTCGTTTCCCCTTTGCTACGTACAGCCCATTTTTTATATTTTTTTTCAGATTAAGGGAGACATTTTGAAGTGATGCAAGGCTGAGGTACATGTAATTTGTCAGAGAAATCGGTTCATAAATAAAGTTGTTAGGCAGTAGCGGTGCGTGTTGACAAAAAGGACGATAAAAAGACGAAACAAAGAAAAAACGAAACACTTTCCCTTCGCTAAATGTATAATGAGGCCACCGGAAGAGGCGCAAGGGATCCTGAGGTTATGCACAGGCTAAGACATTCACCTGGTTGTCCCTTGAGGCTTCTGGGTTAAGTCTTATAGAGTCTTAAGCCGTTTGATCGATGAAGTGTTTTATATTTTGTCTTTTTTGAGGTTAGATGATTTTTTTTTTTGAGATTAAGAGAACGTTTTTGTACTGCAGGGGTTAATGAAGGCTAGAATTATATCAGCCTTATGTTTAAAGTTGGATGGAATCGTCTGAAAGTAGCGAAAGCAGACGAAACAAATTGGAAACAAGGGCTGTGAGGACGATGCGAGGGAGCTGTGGGAGTAAGAGATAAGAAACTTTCCCCCCACAATATTTATGCCAGCTTCCCGTCCCCTTATCGTGTTTCTCTGCCAACACGCACTGCCAACTCCCACGACACTGCTTCCTTCATTTCTTCTCCCCCCCCCCCCGCCTCTCTCTCTCTCTCTCTCTCTCTCTCTCTCTCTCTCTCTCTCTTTATTGCAAGTTTGTGAAATATGTTTGAGATTGATATGGTGAAAGTAGTCAGTGAAATTCGGTAACGTTGTAATTTTATTATTATTTTTTTACAATTTGGGTTGGTGGGTCAAGTGGTGTGAATGGCGAGTGAGTGACTGACAGAGTGCGTGTGAGGTTGGTGGAAGGAGAGAGGGAGGGGGAGAGGGAGACCAAGAATGAGGTGGAGGGCCGGGGTGGAGAGGTATGTGAATGAAAGGGACGTGAGATGAAGAGAACACCTGACGACGGAGGACAGATCGGCGTGGAGACTATTTGTTCACTGTTCCAGGGACTAAAGCGTCTGGTAATGAACGGGTTATCCATTTTATATTACCACTGAACAGAACATTTCATGATCCACAATAGCAAAATAGAGATATTGTAATTATTGTTGTATCTATGTTGCAGACTGTGTGGTGGGTAGGGTGACCTTGTATAAATATTTGCTGATGCTTTTTTCATCGGTAATGACATTAACCTCGATCCGCGTTATTACTAATTAAATATATTGCAAGTTCCCGGCTAAACATTTCACACATACTCTTATAAGCCCTTGCAACAGGCTGGATAACGTATACGCTGTTGTCTGAATATTTTTGCTATAACCACGCTGAAGGAAAGCAAGCGCTAGTGTGTATATGTGTGTGTGTTTTAATGTGAGCAAAATAATTCAAGTTGTCATCCATATTTCCTAGTCGTGGAGCAGCCAGGGAATAAACCCATTGTTCTGACAGCAGTAGGTCAACGTTAAGGACACATGGATAGGTCAGTCTAAATTAGCAATGGTTAAATTAAACAGCTTTTATTCAGTATACCCCAAACTTAGTGGGATGGGTGAACGACAGGAAGAAAGGGACTTGATTTTGAGAACAATCAGGCAAAGGTCAAGGTCACAAGGCAAAGTCAAAGTTCGATCTTTGTGTCCATGTGTGAAAAAAATAACTAATATATTTTTAATCTGATGGTGCAAGAGCCTGGCGGAAGGGTTGAGGATCAGCCAAGAGTTTTATCTGTAGGGTTTGAGAACAATATGGTCAAAGGTCAAGGTCACGTGGCTAGGTAATTTTAGACAGTTCTTTCCCGATTTAGAACCGAAATCTTTGTGGAAAGATTAAGGGTAAGGCAAAGATGAAGGGATTCGATATTGAGTTAGAGGTGATTTTGAGTTAGAGGTCAAAGTGTGCAGCTCAAACAGGTAGGTTCGGACTTCTGCCAAATTCGGTGGAACGGTTATGGGTCAGGCAAAAAAGAAGTAAATCGATTATGAGAGAAATCAGTCGAAATCGAAGTGAGAAAACCAAATCAGTACTTGCAATATATGAGCTTTACTTGCAATGTCTGAGCTTTGCTTGCAATGTCAGAGCTTTACTTGCAATACATGAGCTTTACTTGGAATATATAAGCTTTACTTGCAATATATGAGCTTTACTTGCAATGTGTGAGCTTTACTTGCAATATATGAGCTTTACTTGCAATATATAAGCTTTACTTGCAATATATGAGCTTTACTTGCAATATATGAGCTTTACTTGCAATGTGTGAGCTTTACTTGCAATATATGAGCTTTACTTGCAATATATGAGCTTTACTTGCAATATATGAGCTTTACTTGCAATGTCTGAACTTTACTTATACCATTCTTGCGTATATTTACTCCTCCCTTTAAAGAAGCATGGGAGAGCCTCGGGATTCTGGCCAGACTTGCTTTCTGTCGTGGTTAATTATTCTGAGTGTAGGTGAGGAGAGGGAGGGGAGAGGGCAGGAAGGGGAGGGGAGGGGGAAAGAAGGGCGAGAAAGGTGGTGGATGGGTGAGGAAAGGAAGGGAGAGAGGAGAGGGGAGAGGGAAGGAAGGGAGAAAAAGATGGTGGAAGGGAGAGGGAAGGAGGGGACAGGGAAGAGGGTAGAGAAAGGGGTGATAAGCAGTGAGAAAGTGAGGGGTGATGGAAGGGAGGAAGAGGGAGAAAGATGGGGGAAGGAACATCGATGAGGGGAAGAGAAAGAAAAAGAGGGAGGGAGTAGGGAGGTGAAAATGGGAGGAGGGAGAGTTAAAAGGGAGGAGAGGGGAGGAGGAGTGAAGGGGAGGGGAAGGTCTAAGAGAGGATGAGAGGGGGGTGAGGAGAAAGTGGGGGAGAAGAAGGAGAGTGGATATATAGAAGGGTAAAAAGAGGGGAAAGAATAGGTCAGTCTCCTCTCTTTAAAAGGAGAGGAGAAGAGGGGAAAAAGAGTCTTGTGAAGGTGAACAAAAGGTGGAATTAGGATAGGTAAATAAATAAAGAGAGAGACAGAGATAGAGATACAGACAGAGACAGACAGAGACAGAGACAGAGACAGAGACAGACAGAGACAGAGACAGACAGAGACAGAGACAGACAGACAGACAGAAACAGAGAACATCAATAGCAAAAAATAAGTAACGGTACCGGCAAAACACGAAAAAAAACATTGATTTGCCAAAAAAAGACAGAAAACCAGAAAATTGAGCACAGATATCAGGGAAAAAAAATATCATGAATTAATAATGAGCCAAACTCGAAAAAAAAAAAAATCCAACTTGGTGTTCAGCTTTAGATTCTTTTTTTTATTTTTTTTTGCTTTTATAATGGCATTTTTCAAGGGAAATTTTGTGGTTCTTTTTTTATGATATTTTCTCTGCTTTATCCTCATCGTTTTCTCTCTTGTATTTCGTTATCTTTCTGTTCTGATATTTCTCTCTCTCTCTCTCTCTCTCTCTCTCTCTCTCTCTCGCACCCTTTATAAATTTCCTTCCTCTATCTCGTCAGTATGAGAGAGTGAGAAACAATAGCAATAAAGGGTAAACTACGTGTGTGTGTGTGTGTGTGTGTGTGTGTGTGTGTGTGTGTGTGTGTGTGTGTGTGTGTGTGTGTGTAAAACCAACCCGTGTGCACCAGGGAGCATTATGTACACCAAAATCCGTGTACGGTAAATAATGGATCACTGAAGTAACAATCCCGTGCATGACTGAACCTTTCCATAGAGCAGCAGTCTCATAAAATTGCCTTTAGTCTCCCCTGAATGGCGTGATGCATGGGTGACAGGCTTGATGGGTAGAGACTGGGTTAGTTTGGGCTGGGTTGGGCTTGGTTCGGTTAGGTTAGACAGGGGATTGGTAAGCTTGGCTGGGTGTGGTTGGGTAGGGTTAAATTAGGTTTGTTTATGTTAGGCTAGGTTAGGTTAGGTTAGGTTAGGGAGGGGTGTGTGGGGATGATGGGTAAGGGTGGGGGATGTTTGGGAGTGTGGGGTAGGGGTGTGGAGAGATTTAGGTAGGTGTGATAGGGGAGGGCATGGGTGCGTGTATGAGACAGGGGTGGTGGTAACAGGAAGTGTGGGAGGATGAGGCAGGAATGGGGATGATACACAAGGATGGGGGAGTTTGGTGAGTGTGGGGTAGAGTGGGGGTATGGGATATGAGATAGGGGTTCGTATGTGTGTGTGAGGGGAGGGGTAGGGGTGTAAGGAGGGTATGAGGGAGGGGTGGGGGTAAGAGGAGGTGGGGTGAGGGTGTGTGGAAGGGATAGGAGCGTCAGATATGAAGGACCCAATAACCGGACCGCCTCTGGGGTGGATTTATGAAGGAAGGGGAAGGGGGAAGATAAAAGAGTAAGGGTGGGAGGGAGGAGAAAAGAGTGAGGGGAGAGGGGAGGGGATGAGAAATGAATAAGGGAAGACTTAAGGGGAAAAGGGAATACTAAGGGAAGAGGGGAGGGGAAGAGGCGAGTGGAAAACTGAAGGAAGAGGAGAAGGGTACAGGAGGGAAGAGAGAGTGATGGTGGATGGGAGAGAGAGTGATGGACTCAGTGAGGGAGGTAAGGAGAAAGGGGTGGATGTAAGAGACAAGGGTGAGGAGGGGGAAAGAGGGGGAGAAGGAGGAAAGTGAGGAAATAATAATAATAATAATAATAATAATAATAATAATAATAATAATAATAGGAGAAAGTATTGAGAAACATGCAGAATATTGGAAGAAAATTGACGAAGGGGAGTCCTGCTTTAAGATCCGTATTTTCGTAGGTTCAGAAGACTCCCTAACACCACTTCCTTAGCGATTTATTTTGGGATCCTGATGATTGATAAAATTTTGTACCTTACTTACGCAGAGTATGGAGACATTGGAAGGATTTCTGTAACAGAAGAGGGCAGTAAGGTGAAATAATCAAAGTAAATCGCTTAGGAAAAAGTATTAGGGAGCTTCCTCAACTGAAGGGCATACTGACCTTATACACAAGCTCCAAAAAGCACCCCGTCATCTTTGTGTGTGTGTGTGTGTGTGTGTGTGTGTGTGTGTGTTCGTGTGTGTGTGTGTGTGTGTGTGTGTGTGTGTGTGTGTGTGTGTGTGTGTGTGTGTGCCGATTTTGTGTGGTAAAGGAGGCTCCGTAACACCTCATAATTGGCGATTTATCATGCACGTTACACTTCAATATCGTTCTGTATGTCACTGATGCAAAATACATTAATAACGCGAAATAAATAACATACATGAAAGTGCACAGTCTAACCTAAATAAAATAAGTCGCTAAGGAAGAGGTGTTACGTAATCTCTCAAGCTACGTAGGACCGTCTTCTCGTCGGTTAAAGAAGCTCCCTAACACCTCTTCCTTAGCGATTTATTTTGCTTATTATACGTTACTATCCTCTTCCGTGTTGCTTAAATCATTCAATTATCGCCATACTCTGCATAAATCACGTACAAGAGGATATTAATTAGCCATATCCAAAAATAAATCGCCAAGGAAAAGGTGTTAAGTAGCTTCTTTACCTGACGAGGATACGAATTTAAATGTTCCCTTTTCCCGTATATTTTAACTTTTTAGGATCGAATTTTAATAGGTACTTAAAGGCTCGTAACACCATTTTCTCAGCGATTTATTATTATTCATTACACTCAGAATCTTTTTTGTGTTTGTATTTTTGAGATTGGTATTGTTTGTATCTGTGCCTTACAAGAGGATACTGAGGTCAATGTGCAGAATAAATCGCTAAGGAAGAGGTTTTACGAAATCTCAGAAGCCACTTAGAATTCTCTCTCTCTCTCGTTCTTTCTCTCTCTCTCTCTCTCTCTCTCTCTCTCTCCACCATAGCAACTTGTCTTCCTCTTATCTTTGCCTTCGCCCTCCCCATCATTTTTCTAACCTCCCCTTCCTCACTTTACTCTCCTCTCCTCTCTCTCTCTCTCTCTCTCCCTCTATTTTTGCTGTCTCCTCTCTCACTGCTCTCCCGGTCTATCCAGACTTCTTTCTCTCCCCTTCCCGCCTCTTCCCCCCCCCCCGTCTGTCTGTCTGTCTGTCTGCCTCTCTCTCTTGCCTATTCCCTGCCTATCTGCCTTGCCACACCACCTGCCTCAGAATCTTGTCTCCTGTGTCACGCCTGCCTCCCTTTACAGACAGGCAGGCAGAGGGTGAGGCAGGCTGAGGGTGAGGCAGGCAGAAGGTGAGGCAGATAGATGGTAAGGCAGGCAGAAGGTGAGGCAGGCAAAGGGTGAGGCAGGCAGAAGGTGATGCAGGTAGAGGATGAGGCAGGCCTGTAAGAGAGTAATAATAATGATAATAATAATAATAATAATAATAATAATAATAAAGTCGTGATAATAATAATCATAATAATAGTAGTAATAATAATAATAATAATAATATAGTAATAATAATAACAATAATAATAATAATAATAATAATAATAATAATAATAATAATAATAATAATAATAATAAAAATAAAAGTAGTAATAATAATAATAATAATAATAATAATAATAATAATAATAACAATAATAATAATAATTCACCTCTCACCTAAATAATTTTCATCTGCAATCATCCAGCTTTGAAGAATCGCATGGATATATTCAGCTTGAGGGTCGATTATAATTAGCCTCACAAATTTAGGTCAAAACACAAAGAGTTCTGGGCTAATTAGAGATAATAATAGCCTGGTAATTACGGTTAATGATCACGGCAATTACGATTATAAGTTATTGACCGAACGCTTTATTTTGTATGTATGTATGTATTTTTGTATGTGCGTGTTGTTTCCTTCGTATGTCCGTATGTATGTTATGTATGAATGTATGTTATGTATGTATGAATGTTATGTATGTATGTGTGTATGTATATGCATGTATATACGTGTGTATGTTGTGTATGTTACTTGAGGCGATATTCTACTTCTTGCAACGATATTCTACTGTAGTTCTTTAGTAGTAGTGGTAGAAGAAAAATGATGAGAGAGAGAGAGAGAGAGAGAGAGAGAGAGAGAGAGAGAGAGAGAGAGAGAGAGAGAGAGAGAGAGAGAGAGAGAGAGAGAGAGAGAGAGAGAGAAAGAGAGAATAAAAACCGTCTGCAAGTGACAAAAAATATAAACCCACATAAGTCACTGAATTTTGGGAGTTTAAAAATTGACTTACGATTTTTTTTTATTCTACTATACTTACGACCTTTTTTTCCCAGTCGTAACTTCGATCATGATTTGCAGGAAGAACATCGAGAAGGCACAGCTTTTCAGCATATTGTCGTCTCTCCTAGAAAAAGAAATATCAGTTACTGGAGAATAAGGTATATTTAAGTTATATAAAAAGCAAGAACAGAATACAAATCTTTGTCTCTAGTTCATCCTCTAACAAAATAATACTAAGTTACGACAGGAAATCGATCGTAAATACGTGTGAGAATGTCCCTCCTGAGAAGCCACGGCGGCCTAAAGGTTAATGAGATGTGTGATTGGCTGCTTGTGAAGTGGATGGTCGTGTTTAGTATCAAAGCCTCAGGTGGCGGCTCAGGCACTAGCTTTGCGTCATGTTACACGGTTATTTCGCCCAGCCCAGTTAAGCAATTTCGTTACGGTATACATTGATAATATTCTCTATTTTTATTTCCGCCAGCGAAGCTGGACGGAGGTTACGTGATCACCCGTGTCTGTCTGTCTGTTTGTCTGTCCACAAAATATCACAAAAAGTTACAGCCGATTTCGACGAAATATTCTGGAGGGGTAGCCCATTCGCCAAGGAAAAGCTAATTACATTTTGAGGCTGATCCATATCCAGATGCGGATCCAAGATTTTTGATTTTGTTAACATTGCAAGATACGGCAATTTTGCAGATTTTTTGGCTTTTGTTATGGCATAGCTTGAAATGTTAGCGGAGGTATGCACTCTCTGGGTGCTTTCTTCTTTTGTCCTTTTGCTTCCTTCTTTTTATTTTTACCTTGTGAAAATTTTCAGACTATATCCTTTTTACTCTAATTTGGCCTAAAATTGCCGGCTTTCCATCCCGAATGCTGACCACTAACAGGAAATTAACACTAGAATATGATGCTAGTCGGAGAATAGTGCTATCAGAAGAGAGTAAGGACAGTTGCCTTGTCCTCATCTGGCACTACGTGAAATAAGTGGAAAGGGAAGAAAATCTAGGCCAGGTAAAGGTGAAAAGAGTATAGTTTTGGTGTTAATCCACAGAACATACACTGCTATAAAAATCCCTTGCTATTAGCCTCCTTTATGCTCCCTTTGTACTTTAAATCCACAATAATCCACAGAGAAGAATTGCTACTTAAAATTCCACAACTACTTTTTTAGGTCAAAGAAAATGATGTCTCTTAAAATTACCCCTCTACCTATAAATCCGACTTCCCATCATTCCCCAAATTTCATTAACACTTATTTGGGTAAAGTTGTGATATACTGAAACAACTAACATATAATAACGTCGGCTTTATTGCGTAGTCTCCAATGTGTCTTTATTTGCATAGGGTTGTTGTTGTAATGTGGGGTGTTAGTGAGGTGAGATTGTGAGTCAATCGAGGGTCTTTGTTAAGCTTTGTCGGAACTTCAGAATAAGCTTACCATGTCTTAACTTTGCTAAGAGGATGAGCTCGCACGCACACATACAAATATACATACACACGCGCATACACACACACACACACACACACACACACACACACACACACACACACACACACAATATCAGTCTGTCTTTCTTTGTCTCTGTCTGTCTGTCTGTCTGTCTTTGTCTCTGTCTGTCTGTCTGTCTGTCTGTCTGTCTCTCTGTCGTGCCACAGTGCAGAACCGAACTCTTGCCCTCGAAAGCAATGAGCTCAGTAAAACTACCTCAAAATTCTCGAACTCAGCTAGACTTCATATTTCAGAGCAACACACTGTACTCTGTTATGGTCAAACTTGTGTGTGTGTGTGTGTGTGTGTGTGTGTGTGTGTGTGTGTGTGTGTGTGTGTGTGTGTGTGTGTGTGAGAGAGAGAAGGCTGAATGATTATGTACGTGTGTGTATGTGTGAAAGTGCCGGCGTATGTATGTATGTATGTGGGACAGGTGTGGGTGAGGTAGGAGTTGGTGAAGCAGGTACGGGTGAGGCAGGTTAGGGTGAGGTAGGTACGGGTGAGGCAGGTTAGGGTGAGGTAGGTGTGGGTGAGGCAGGTTAGGGTGAGGTAGGTACGGGTGAGGCAGGGTAGGTGAGGCAGGTGAGATGGCAAGTTAATCTAGTACTTACGTGTATTACCTTTGAGGGATGGAGATGGATGTGATGGG
>NC_136981.1:3519913-3524913 GCF_032717465.1 Coenobita brevimanus
AGAGAGAGAGAGAGAGAGAGAGAGAGAGAGAGAGAGAGAGAGAGAGAGAGAGAGAGAGAGAGAGAGAGAGAGAGAAAACCAACCCCAATTACATTAAAATCCATTCAGAATTACAAATACATTACTGACCCTTGCACAAACACACAAACAAGAGAGCACACCCACGCATATGAGCCGACTAATTAATATTACATTTCTGGATATCACCTTACTTGTGTTTTATTTTCATTATTATTATTATTATTATTATTATTATTATTATTATGATTGCTGTTATTACTACTACTGCTGCTGCTGCTGCTACTACTACTACTACTACTACCCCAACCACCACCACACAATAATAATAATAATAATAATAATAATAATAATAATAATAATAATAATAATAATAATAATAATAATAACCTTATAACCAAGTCTCCATCACGTGAAAACAAAGTGACTAAGGTCTGACTGGTTTCCTCTAATTAGTTACCTTTGGGCTCGATCCACAGGTGAGTCAGACATGCTCAGGTGATAGCCAACGGGCCGTGGGGTAGAGGAATCCCTTGCACCTCCTCCTAAGCGATTTACTCTTCACATTACACCCACTTATTCTCCTCTACTTACTGAATTAATCTATATTAATATGAAAAAGATATACTGATAATTTAGGGTGGAGGGGGGTTGCGTAACTCCTTTTCTGCAGGGGTTTAGTCTGAAGAAAAACAAGGCTTAGATTTATGCTTATAATTTGTAAAGTCATTAATGCAGACAATCAATTTTTCCAAGTTCAAATGTTCCCCTAGAAGACGACCCACTTTGTTGCTTTGATATCCAGGTCCCTAACTGTACTGCTGGGCTAACAGGGTCAAGCACCTATTCCTTAGCGATTTATTTTTGGATATGGCTGGTTAATATCCTTATCTACGTTATTTATGCAGGGTAGAGCGACATTGGAAGGGTTTATGTATCGCAGAATAGGGCAGGAAGGTGCAATAAAAATAAATCGCTTGGGGAAAGGTGTTAGGGAGATACTTCAACCGAATAGAATACAGGCCGGGATTCGAACTCGGGTCATGTCAATTGGAAGCAGGACTGAATGACCAATGCCTGATAAGGATAGGCGAGGACAGTGTCAATAAAAAAAAAACGAAAATAATATGCTTAACCCTTCCGCTATGGCGGCTTATTCAAAATATATATTATTACTATTGCTAGCTGATTTCGCAAATATATATGTATCTATATATCTGTCCGTCTGTCTGTCTATCTAGTTATCTATCTATCTATGTGTCTATCTGCCTATCTGCCTATTTACCTATCTATCTATCTATCTAACTTTCTACCTATCAGTATATCTGTCTGTCTAACCGTCTATCTGTCTATCTATCTGTCTACCTGTCTTCCTACCTACCTATCCATCCATCCATCCATCCATCCATCTACTTATCTATCTATTATCTATCTATCTATCTATCTAACATCATAAAAAACGAACTCAGCAAAATCAGAATGTAGGTATGTGAAGCAGGAGACTATCGCAAATCTCACACTATAAAATAACACAAATTTTTTAAACATATAATTATTACTTATGCAGAGTAAACATTTCCCATTTTCTATACAAACAGGGAAATTTAAGTCTCCCCTCTGGAATACTAAGGGTGTTGGATCCGGTCATCAGAATAGGATCAGACGCCCTAATTCTTCGGATCCCCCTCTCTCTAACACACACACACACACACACACACACACACACACACACACACACACACACACACACACACACACACACACACACACACACACACACACACACACACACACACACACACACACACACACACACACACACACACACACACACACACACACACACACACACACACACACACACACACACACACCATAAAGCTCCATATCTCTAACAAGCTTACCATTGAAATCTAATATAATTTCCCTCTCAAATTCGAAAGCTCTTCTCCAGACCCTCCTCCCCAAAAAAAACAAACAATATTGGGTTGAGGCTGAGTAAAGAGGGTTGGATTCCACTCGAGAAGGTAGTTATAGAGAATCGAACCCGCTACCTTGGGATTGTAATGACTTCCTGGAGGGTTCTCAATCCCCATAAAGTCTTCCAAAATTTACCACTCCACTACGAGGGCGTCTTTTATAATCTTCAAAATTAACCATCTTATGTCTCCAAAATTAACCATCTTCAAGTCATCAAAATTAACCCTCTAAAAGTCTCCAAAATTAACCATCTTTAAGTCTTCAAAATCAACCATCTAAAAGTCTTCAAAATTAACCTTCTAAAAGTCTCCAAAATTAACCATCTTCAATTCTTCAAAATGAATCAATTTAAAGTCTCCAAAATTAACCATCTTATGTCTCCAAAATTATCCATCTCAAAGTCTTCAACATTAACCATCTAAAAGTTTAAAATTAACCATCTAAAAGTCTTCAAAATTAACCATCTCAAAGTCTTCAAAATTAACCCCTTCACTAGGTGGACGTTAATTATAAAGGCCGTACACTAACTAAGGTTTAATATTCCAGAAAAAAAAGAAAAGAAATAAAAGGCTCAGAAACTAAATGAATCCTTAGAGTACAAGGCTGAGTGTGGACAATATTAAATGACGAAGTAAGGATCATCTTATGTATTAATGTTTCTCCGGGGTTATCCAGACGTGATCCAAGTGGACTGAAGGCTGACATTGCCCTTAATAAACTATGGTGTGGCAAGAGAATGAACTACAGGTGAGGTGGTAGCGTTGCAAGGGCTGTAGCGTTGCAGGGAACCTTTGCAATTCAAGTAATTTGATTGGGATTATTAGCGAACGCATTCTGAGGTCATTGCCGCTAATGTATGGAGCTGCGGACCCCAATTCTCTCTCTCTCTCCATTCTTGCGCCGTTCCTCAATTACTTCTGTCGTTACTCCAATACGTTCATTCTGAGTTTAATTGACTCATGTTCACTCCCCTTTCTGGCCGTTCAGTCGGAGAGAGAGAGAGAGAGAGAGAGAGAGAGAGAGAGAGAGAGAGAGAGAGAGAGAGAGAGAGAGAGAGAGAGAGAGAGAGAGAGAGAGAGAGAGAGAGAGACTGAGAAAAGAGTGAGTGGCAGCAGAACAAAAGCAGAGTGACCAGAACGGGAAAATGTTTACCTGGAAAGAAAAGATGTGTGTAGGAGGGAGGAAGGAGAGTGTGTGTAAAAGCAGGAGTGAGGGAGGAAGGAAGAGTGTGGAACGAAGGAAGGAAGTGAGGGAGGGAGGGAAGAAGGAGAGTGTGTAAGAGAAGAAGGAGTGAGGGTGAGAAAAAGGAGAGTGTGGGAGGAAAAAAGAATGAAGGAATGAAAAGTAAGGGAGTAATGGATGACAGAGAGAGAAAAGGGAGTGTGGGAGAGAGGAAAGAGTGAGGGAGGGAAGAAGAAGAGTATGTAAGGGAGATATAGGTGAGGGAGAGAAGGAAAATGCGTGAGGGAAAAATGGACGAATGAGAGAAGAAGGAAAGAAGAGGAAGGAAGGGGAAAAAGGAAAGAATGAGAGGAAGACAATTCAATATAAGAGACAGACTCCTTGAGATGAAAAGGGTTTAGATTAGTTTCCCTTAAAGTATTCAGTATCTTGTAATTTATTCCTTCTAGCGCTTGATAAAATTTTTCGGCTTTTAAGATGCCCTCAACAGAAAAGAAAACAGTAACTTTTTTTACGTCTATTGATTACTATGTTGATTAGATTATTATTATCATTATTTTTTTTTACTTTGGGGCAGATGGGATTTCAAACAACTTGGTGAAATGAAAATGAGCAACAAGAAAATCAACATCTATCAAGAAATTATTAGCGATTCTCTCTCTCTCTCTCTCTCTCTCTCTCTCTCTCTAAGTCCCTGTGCTTTTTATTCCCTCTCTCCTCATTTCTTTCCTTCCTACGTCCTGTCTTTTCTTCCCCTCTTTTCTTTCCTTACTCTCCTCTCCGTTTCTCTCTCTTACCTTCCTCCTCCTCCTCCTCTCTCTCTCTCTCTCTCTCTCTCTCTCTAAATTTTTCAGCAATTTCGAAATACGGAGAGAATTTCCAGGGACTCGACTTTTTTTTTCTGTTTCACGCACGGCCTCAAAATGTTTATTATCGTTCTCTTCCCTTTAACAACGAGAAAAAAAAAAGGAAAAAAATCCATGTTAATTAGGAAACTTCGAGTTAGAGAAAAAAAATTACAAAATGGATGCAGTTCATGAGGAGGGTTGTAATTTGCTGGTGCTATTTATGTATCTTGATATTCTTATTATTTGTCATGCACACACACATACATACACACACGCACACACCATATATACATACATACAAACATACATACATACATATATCATACATGCATACATACATACATACATACACGGTAGTAATTTGATGGCGTGTGAGTTTGTTTACTGATAATGGTGTTTTTTTAAATTTTACATCCTATTTATTTATTATGATTTTATATTATCATACATACATACATATATACATACATACATACATACATTCGTACATACATACATACAAATATAAATAAATACATACATACACATCAGTTACAAAGATATACACGTTTAAAAACTACGTATTATGCACAGATACAGGGAAATCCAAAATTTTCTCCCTCCCTCCCTCTCTCTCTCTCTCTCTCTCTCTCTCTCTCTCTCTCTCTCTCTCTCTCTCTCTCTCTCACACCACAATATATATCTTGCAGTAACTCTTAAATGACTGATAAGGAGAGTAATTGTCTTGGGAACAGGGTGAGAGATGGAGGTGGGAAGGGGGAGGGGAAGGAAGAGGGAGGAGGGTTGTGGGAGAGGGAGTGAGGGAGAGAGTGTGTGGTGGTGGTGATGGTGGTGATAGTGATAGTGATTGGTGGTGACGGTGAGGCTGTGTTTGGTGTCTGTCAGAGTGAGTGCAGTGGTTGTGTTGGTGGTAATGATGGTGGTAGTGGTTGTGGTGGTGGTAATGATGGTGGTAGTGGTTATTGTGGTGTG
>NC_136981.1:3542413-3569913 GCF_032717465.1 Coenobita brevimanus
GTAATGGGTGTGGCAGGTGTGGTGGGGTGTGAGTGTGGTGGGAATGAGATTGAGAGCGGTAGTTGTGGTATGTAGATGTGGTGGGGTGTGGTAGCAGGTATGGCGGGGTGTGGTAGGAGTGAGAGTGAGGGCGGTAGGTGAGGTAAGTGTGGCGGGGTGTGGTAGAAGGTGTGGCGGGGTGTGGTAGGAGTGAGAGTGAGGGTAGGGCAGTCGACATACATGGAGTTTAAAGGAGAAACGTCAGTCGGTGTGGGTGACCCTGAGTCTGTATACACTCCCCCACACTCCCTCCTTCACTCCCACACTCCCTCCTTCATTCCCACACTCCCTCCTTCACTCCCACACTCCCTCCTTCACTCCCATACTCCCTCCTTCATTCCCACACTCCCTCCTTCACTCCCACACTCCCTCCTTCACTCCCACACTCGCTCCTTCATTCCCACACTCCCTCCTTCACTCCCACACTCCCTCCTTCACTCCCACACTCCCTCCTTCACTCCCACACTCCCTCCTTCACTCCCACACTCCCTCCTTCACTCCCACACTCCCTCCACCACTCCCACACTCCCACCTTCACTCCCACACTCCCTCCTTCACTCCCACACTCCCTCCACCACTCCCACACTCCCACCTTCACTCCCACACTCCCACCTTCACTCCCACACTCCCTCCTTCACTCCCACACTCCCACCTTCACTCCCACACTCCCTCCTTCACTCCCACACTTCTTCCTTCACTGCCACACTCCCTCCTTCACTTGCATTCTACCTCCTTTGCTCCAACACCTTCCTACATTCCCACTCACTCATGCCTTTATACTCTCTCATACACACACACACACACACACACACACACACTCTCTCTCTCTCTCTCTCTCTCTCTCTCTCTCTCTCTCTATCAGACACAAATACAGGCAAATCTGCATGCACGCACAAACACCCACACACATACCCCCCCCCTCTCACCCTCTCTCTCTCTAATCTATGAACACTCACTCTCACCCTTACTCTCCTCGTCTACCCCTTAACTACACTTCCACCTCTTACTCTTTTATCTCTCATTTTCTCTAACTCTCTTTCTCTCTCTCTTTTTTTTTTTTTTTTTTTAGAGAAATTTACTGTCACTGACGCGTTTTATTAATTCATGTATTCTTTCCACCTATACATTTATCACCTTAACTTGGCTCAGATTTTCGTCCTTTTACAGATTATTTCACGTAGCTCAGTGGCAGAATAAGACAATACTACAGCCTTTCATGTTTTCCGTAGCACTTCTTCGTGACTAGGGCCTTCCTCTAGTGTTAGTTTCATACAGCTCAGCATTCAAGGTGGAGAGATGGCAATTTTGGGCCAAGTTAAAGTGAGGAGAGTATAGAAAATAATTTACTGAGGCGGGGAGAACCTCTTGTAGTGAAGGGGTTAATGAAGACTCACTCTCTCTCTCTTTCTCTCTCTCTCCTCACACTGATGCCTCCTCTCTTTAAGTGGCTCATTGTTCTCTCAGTGCCAGGACTCAGCATCTCTCTCTCTCTCTCTCTCTCTCTCACACACACACACACACACACACACACACACACACACACACACACACACACACACACACACACACAGAAAATGCAGTCACTGAGTTACTTACTTATAAAAATTTAAGGGTCGGAAAGGGACATTGAATTTTTATGCTGAGAGAGAGAGAGAGAGAGAGAGAGAGAGAGAGAGAGAGAGAGAGAGAGAGAGAGAGAGAGAGAGAGAGAGAGAGAGAGAGAGAGAGAGAGAGAGAGAGAGAGAGAGAGAGAGAGAGGTGGAAGAGTAAAAAGAAGGGAAAAATGGGGGTGGGGAAAGAGAGGAGGGGAAGCTGAGAGAGCAAAAGAGAGAGCAATGTGTGTGTGTGTGTGTGTGTGTGTGTGTGTGTGTGTGTGTGTGTGTGTGTGTGTGTGTGTGTGTGTGCTGAGAAAGAATGAGTGTGAGAGTGAGTGAGTAAGACAGTGAGAGAGAGAGAGAGGAATTAGGTCAAGACATTATGAGTGGGATGGGAAGGAGAAAATGAGGGAAAGTTGTTGCTTGTGAATGATTGCTGTATTTGCTCTCTCTCTCTCTCTCTCTCTCTCTCTCTGTCACACACACACACACACACACACACACACACACACACACACACACACACACACACACACACACACACACACACACACACACACACACACACACACACACACACACACACACACACACACACTTTCCTCCCTGACGCATCATATCAAAGAGAATCGCAAATGGCCAGAGAAACATACCAAGCCTCTCTCAGCTTCAGAATATCAGCCAGCAAAGAGATGTGGTAAGGAGGAGAGATGAAATATTAAGGAAACTTTTATACCCTACTGTAAATCCACCCCCTCGTACTGAAAGGGCGAAAAATATGAAAAAAATTGAAGCCCTTTCACTGAGGTCTTGAAAAAAATATGAAGGGAGGAAGAATTTGAGGTGAATGAAAAAATATGAAGAGAGTAGGAATGATAAAAAGGGTTATCGTAGTGAAACTGTTGGTCTCCCAGGATGAGGAGGAGGAGGAGGAGGAGAAGGAGGAGGAGGAGGAAGAGGAGGAGGATGAGGAGGAGGAAGAGAAGAAGGAGGAGGAGGGGGAGGAGAAGAAGGAGGAGGAGGATGAGTAGTAGGAGGAGGAGGTGACTGGAATAACACTGTGCCTTTATTTCTATTTCCCCCTTTAACAGAGGACGTGGTGTTTATTTAATTCTTGCTCATTCCAGACGATTTTACTAAGCTTGCAGGGAGGATTGGTGTGAAGGGGTTACTGAAGGCTACGTCTAAACCCCTCCAGGTCGAAAAGTCTCTCCTAAGCTGAGGAAAATCGTCTGGTGGTGGAATGAAAGAAATATATAGTAAAAAAAAAAACATTTGTAGGAAAGATAATTGAAGGCTAAATCTAACCCCTAAACACACACACACACACACACACACACACACACACACACACACACACACACACACACACACACACACACCTGGAGCGCCCTGAGAGCTCGTAAAATTTTAATCTGTTCTTGGACTCAAAAAGAAAAAAGAAAAATTGCCTTCTGTATTTTATTTGGGGAAGAAATTGGAGTAGAGGGCGTATTGTATCATTGTAGTTGGGGGATCGCCTGACCTTTATTGTGTGTGTGTGTGTGTGTGTGTGTGTGTGTGGGGTTGCTTGTATTATTGTTGGTGCTTTGACCTTTACACACACACACACACACACACACACACACACACACACACACACACACACACACAAACATGCACCTACTGTATGTGTGTGTGTGTGTGTGTGTGTGTGTGTGTGTGTGTGTGTGTGTGCGTGCGTGCGTGCTTGCGAGTGTGCGTGCGTGTGTGTGCGTGAGTATAAGTGCTATAAAGACAGGCGCGGAGAATGATTACACGAGAAATACGAGGGGGTATGAAAGTAAATGACTGAATGAACGTCTGTGTCTGATAAAAGAGAGTGAGTGAGCAAGTGAGAGAGTGAGATAGCAAGTGAGAGAGTGAGTGAGTGAGGGAACGAGTAACCTGTGTTGTAATTTAAACGAGAACTTGAAAATAAAAGTTAGGTGGAGTTTTAGGATATCAGAAAGGAATGATTTTGAAATGTCAGTGAGTTAAGAGCAATTTAGCAGAAATATACCGTCTTGTTTGTAAAAGAGTTGGAGATTGGATTTGTGAGCTGAGAGAGAATGTGAGTTTTCTAAGTGAGATTATGAGAGGTACGGCTGGAATATGAGTAAGTGTGAGTGGGTCTGTATGTGATAGGATGAGAGATAGGAAGAGAGTGTGAGTGAGTGAGAATGTGCGTGTGTGTGTGTGTGTGTGTGTGTGTGTGTGTGTGTGTGTGTGAGAGAGAGAGAGAGAGAGAGAGAGAGAGAGAGAGAGAGAGAGAGAGAGAGAGAGAGAGAGAGAGAGAGAGAGAGAGAGAGAGAGAGAGAGAGAGAGAGAGAGAGAGAGAGAGAGAGCATGAGCCCGTATATCATCCTTCGTTAGAGTGAAAATACAAGTTTAAGAGAGAGAGTGAGAAAAAACAAGAGTACCCAACTGTGCAAGAGAGAGAGCTAGAGAGCATGGGGACGTGTGCAAGAGAGAAAGAGAGAAAGAGAGTAAGCTGGACATCACAGGAGCAGATCAGAAGAAATGAACTCGACTCCCCTCACCGTCAAAGGTCTTCTGAAAAATACACACATTATCCTTCCCCATTACATTTTGAGGAGAGAGAGAGGGAGTGGAGGAAGTGGGAGAGGGAGTGGAGGGACGGAGAGGAGTGGGAGAGGGAGTGAAGGGACGGAAAGGAGTGGAAGAGGGAGTGGAAGGACGGGGAAAATTGGGAGAGGGAGTGGAGAGACGACATGGAAGAGGGAGATGCGGATAGGAAGGGATGAAAGAAAAGAAGAGAGGAAAGGGTGAAATTTGGAAGAGAGAGAGAGAGAGAGAGAGAGAGAGAGAGAGAGAGAGAGAGAGAGAGAGAGAGAGAGAGAGAGAGAGAGAGAGAGAGAGAGAGAGAGAGAGAGAGAGAGAGAGAGAGAGAGAGAGAGAGAGAGAGAGAGAGAGAGAGGGGAAAAGGAGGAATGGGATGGGGGAGAAGAAAAGGGAAAGGGTCTAAGAGGGTGGGGAAGTGGAGGAAAAGACAGAAAAAAGAGAAGGAAAGAGGCAGGGGGTTGGAGGGTAAGAGGAAAGAGGGGCTTAACGAAGAGGTAAGGGAGGGGGTAAGAGGAAGTAAGAGGCATAAAGAGGAAGATCGTAAAACCCTTTGAGTGTTGGTGTTAGGGTCTGGCCGTGACGTGGAGGGCAAGAGTCATTCCGCTCCAGGGCCGCTCTATGCAACACACTCACAACGCATTTTCCTGGGATTATGTTAGACGAGGGTAGATGAAGCTTGGCTAGGGTAGGTATGGCTGAGTAAGGTTAAGTTAGGTGGGGCTAGGTTAGGTTAGGATAGGGGAGATTAGGGTAGGTTAGAACAGGGAAATTTAGATTTGACTGGGTTAGAATGAAAGACTTGATTGCCACACTTTCTGTTTCATGGGAAACTTCGTAGTACTTCTTCCCTACTGAAATTATTACATACCGAGATGCTACTAACAAGGGGTAAGTCTTTTTATACTCAGGGATTTGCAAACACGCTTCACACTTCACTCACACTTCACAACACACTTCACTACACAAATACCAGACTATCGAGTGTGAGAGTGTGATGGGAAGGAGGGAGGATGACAGGGAGGGAGAGTGAGAGGGAGAAAGGGAGGCAGGGACTGAGTAATGGAGAATAGGGAGAAGTGTGAGAAGGACAGGGAATATGAGAGGAAGGGACTGTGACAGGGAGGAAGAGAGGGAGTGGTGGAGAGTGGGAGGGAGCATAACGGAAAGGGAGTGTGTGAAATGGGGAGTATCAGTCCGAGAAGAAGGGAGGGAGAATGTGAAAGAAAGAAAGTGGAAAGGAGAGGGAGAGTGTGTGAGAGAGTAAGACTATGTGAGAGAGTGAGAGAAGGAGAGAGAGGGAGTGTGAGGGAGTGTGTGTGAGAGTGGGAGAAAGAGAGAGAAAGAGACTGCGAGATTGAAGCTTTAATTGGAACCTAGGGGGTCAAGGAAGGGGGGGGGGACGCACTCTACTGTACAAATAACAGATACGGTGTTGTGTTGGAGAGAGAGAGAGAGAGAGAGAGAGAGAGAGAGAGAGAGAGAGAGAGAGAGAGAGAGAGAGAGAGAGAGAGAGTAAAGGTTAGGTAATATAGCCTTGAGATTAATCTAAAAATATCGAAGCAATAAGTCGAGATGCCAGGCGTAGTGGCAGGAGGGAGAGAGAGAGAGAGAGAGAGAGAGAGAGAGAGAGAGAGAGAGAGAGAGAGAGAGAGAGAGAGAGAGAGAGATGGAGGGGGAAGGAGGAAATGAGGGAAGGATCGGGGGAGATTACCTCAAAATATTGTGTTGTAGTGAACAGAGGGATGAAGAGAAGGGGAGAGAGGGGTGGAGGGAGAGGGAGGGGGAGGGGGAGGGGGATGGAGGGAGGGGGAGAGAGGGATAGATTAAGTGAGAGGGGGCGAGGGATGGAGAGGGGGGGGAAGGGATGGAGGGGGTGAAGTGAATGAGAAAGTAAATAGAGGGAAAGAAAGGGGAGAAGAGGGACAGGGAGAGCGTGTTGAAAAAATAGATAGATAGGTAGGTAGACAGATAGATTGACTGGTTAATAGATAAACTGATCGATAGACATAGAAAGACAGAAATACACAGATATATACATAGATAGATGGCTAGATGGATAGATAGATAGATAGATAGACGATAGATAGATAGACGGATAATGAGATAGATAAACTGAGAGAGAGAGAGTGAACAAACCAAGTGAGTGACTGAAAGGGAGGGAGAGTGAACAAACCAAGTGAGTGACTGAAAGGGAGAGAGAGTGATTGAGCGAGTGTGCAAGAATTAGAAAAAAGTGTGAAAGTGACTGCAGAGGCCAGAGGAGAGAATGGGTACGGAATATTAGAGAGAGAGAGAGAGAGAGAGAGAGAGAGAGAGAGAGAGAGAGAGAGAGAGAGAGAGAGAGAGAGAGAGAGAGAGAGAGAGAGAGAGAGAGAGAGAGAGAGAGAGAGAGAGAGAGAGAGAGAGAGAGAGAGAGAGAGAGACGAAGAGCAGAAGAAGAGAAAAGAGAGGAGTTTGTGGAGAGGAGAGGAGAGGGAAAGAAAGGAGAGAAGGACAGAGGGGGATAGGGAACGAGAGAGGAGTAGAGAGAAGAGATGAGATAAAGAAGAGAGAAAAAAGATAGAGAGGAGGAAAAAGAGAAGTGGACAGTGTCAGTCACTTGTTGATCTTCCTCCCCTCTTCCTCCCCTCCTCTCTCCCCTCCCTTCTCTCCCCTCTCTCCCCCCCTCTGTCTCTCCTCCCTCCCCGGCATATTGATTCTCCCCTCCTCCCTCTCTTTTCTCTTTGATACCTCCTTTCCTCATTTCCTCTTCCTCCCTCTCGCTTTTTTGTTCTCTCTCTCTCTCTCTCTCTCTCTCTCTCTCACACACACACACACACACACATTAGCATTCCGCCACACACTTCCTCGTCTTCTTCCTTTCTTCTTTTACATTTTCTCTCTACCATCCTCTGTTATTTGTTTACATTGCTATTTATATTTTCTCTTTTACCTCCTCTCTCTCTCTCTCTCTCTCTCGTTTCTCTCCTTTCCTATTATTTTCCCTCATATTCTCTCTCTCTCTCTCTCTCTCTCTCTCTCTCTCTCTCACTCTCTCCTGTTTTTTCTCGCTTCCTTCCTTACTGTCTGTTCGTCTGTCAGAGTGTTTATTTGTCTGGCGATCTATCTATCGATCCATGCATCTATTATCTATCTAACTTTTTTATCACATGTTTAGACCTCTTTAAGCTATGTAACTCTCTCACTCACTCACTCACTCTCTCTCTCTCTCTCTCTCTCTCTCTCACTCACTCACTCACTCACTCACTCACTCTCTCTCTCTCTCCCTCTCTCTGACGTCACAGGTAAACAAAGATGGCGGCCAATAAGGCAAAGACAAGTGACAGTGATGGAAGGACGGAAAAGAAGCCATTCATTTTCTCACTTCCAGTCGCACCCGCCTCTCCTCTCCTTGTCAGTCTCTCCTTATCCCTCTCCCTATTTCCACCCCTTCTCTCACTCACTCTCTCTCTCTCTCTCTCTCTAGACAGTAGGTAAGAAGGAGAAATGACACCCAGACGAGAGACAGAATCTGATACTCTCTTATTTCCAGCCGTCCCCTCATCTCTCCCTCTTTCTCCCTACATATCTATCTCTTATCTCTCCCTCTCTGCATAAAAAGCAGGTGAGAAGAATAAATGACACCCAGACGAGACGGAAAACGATATCAACAACACGTCACTCAGGCTAAGGCACACCGTCATGATATGCAAATGGCCGTCGACGCTTCTGAATATTTATGCTCTTCTCACACGGAAAAACATTAGTCAAGCCTGTGCACTCGCTTACGTATTTTTCCCATTCATTTTTCTTTCCTCTTGACCCTGCGCTGTTCTGATTAACTCCACGATGGGAAAGTACTGAGCGATTTTCTTCTTCGGGGGCTTGAATGGGTGGGTGAATGAGCGTGTGATTGCTTTCATTTGGCCGACTTTTGAAGGCTCTCTCTTTCTCTCTGGTTTCTTTTTTCGTCTTCTTTTTACCCTAACTTATCCTTTGATGGGTGATGATGATGATGATGATGGTGACGATGATGATGATGATGATGATGATGATGATGATGATGCTCTTTCTTCATCCAAACTTCTGTGTGTATTAGTATGATTGGAAACTTTACAAAACTCCTTCGTTTGCTAAACACACACACACACACACACACACACACACACACACACACACACACACACACACACACACACATTTTTTTTTTCAAGCTTAGACTAGACGATTTCTGATGGGCCGTACAATGTAAACCTGTTGAACACACGTCATTTCCTACTGTCACACCCACGCCCACACCAGGAGACTGAACCTTGAACAAAGATACTGGACCGTCCCTTATATACATTTCTGAGTTATAATTCACTTAGATGTTTTATTTAGCTTGATAACGACGGAAAAATGGTAAAAAATTTATTATATTTATTTTCTGTTCTTATTTATGGTTTTGTCTGTGGGTGAGGTAAGAGTGATATTGCTGTCGATTGATGATAATGGTGATGATGATGATGATATTGTGTTGTTGAGGATGATGGTGGCAATGACGATGATTGTGATGATGATAATGATGATGATGATACTGATAATGATGGCGATGGCGATGATGATGGTGACAATGATGATGATGATGATGATACTGATGATGATGGCGATGGCGATGATGATGATGACAACGATGATGATGATGATGATGTTGATGATGATGGTGATAATGATGATGATGATGATGATGATGATGATGATGATGTTATTGTTGTTGTTGTTGTTGATGATGATGGCGATGACGATGATGATGATGATAATGATGATGATATTTGTTGTTGTTTATGATGATGACGATGGTGTTGTTGTCGTTGTTGTTGCTGTTGTTGTCGTGGTCCCAGGATCATCTGAACGCGAACGCCGTGGACTGCAGGCTGAAGATGACCCTCTCCTGCCGTCCACCATCCTCCCCCCGGGGGATAGGGAGGGTGTCGAGGGATAGTTGTATAACCGGGCAAAGGAGCCGGCAGGTTGTACTGGTGCAACCGCGTGAAGGCGTCCCTCTCCCGCACCGTTGATATGAGCGAAGGAATGACGTGGGAGGGGAGAAGGGAGAGAAGGATGGAGGGAGAGAAAGGGAAGGAAAGGAAATGAGGGAGAGATTAAGGGGAAGAAAGGTGGGGAAGGAAGGTTACACAACACGGCTATTTCTTTCTCTCTCTCTCACTCTCTCTCTCTCTCTCTCTCTCTCTCTTGGATTATGCTGATGAGACCGCTACAAAATGGAAATAATATTAAAATCAAATTCTCTTCGCAGCACCTCACACGATCTAGGAATATTAACCCTTCCATTCCACGACGTCTATCTATCCATCCATCCATCAATCTATATGTCTATCTATCTATTTATATATCTGTCTATCAGTCTATATGTCTATCTATCTATCTACCTATCTATCTGTCTATCTTCACGTAAAGAGCACCTTACTCTGATGCCTACCTGTGTTTAATTAGAGAATATTTGTATTATTGTGAAGATATATTATTAAAAATGGTAACAAGAGCTGCGTATCGTGGTAATTAAACTCTCTCTCTCACTCTCTCTCTCTCTCTCTTTCTCTCTCTCTCTCTCTCTCATATCCTAAGTTTAATATTCCGCTGTGAAGTAAGATCCCTAACATTATTGCTATTAAGAGTGGTTCCCCGTCTGCCTGTCTGTCTGTCTGCTTGTCTCCCCTCCCCTCTCTGTCTGTCTGTCTGTCTGTCTGTCTCCCCCCTCTCTCTCCCTCTGTCTCTCTGTCCCACTTTCTCTCTGTCTGTCTGTCTGTCTCTCACTCTCATCTAGTTAAAACTTTCCCTCAGACCGCCTTACACTCCGACAACTGTGAGTGGGCATATGATCTCTCTCTCTCTCTCTCTCTCTTTCTCTCTCTCTTGTTATTCCTTTTCCATTCTCAAATCAACTCATATACATTCGCTCACTCTTCGTTTTCACACAAATTCTCTCTCTCACTCTTTCTCGCCCTCACTCCCCTATTTTTACTCTCTCTCTCTCTCTCTCTCTCTCTAAATCCATTTCGACAACCGGGTGAAATGAGATTAAGGGCAACATATTGAAACTCTCTCTCTCTCTCCCTCTCTCACTCTCTCTCTCTCTCTCTCTCTCTCAACTCATAACCACACCGCTAAAGAGACCAGTACTTTGTCAACGCTGAGGTGGAGGGGTTGAGTAATGGGGTGGAGAAGCGGAGTAATGGGGTGGAGGGGTGGAGTGATGGGGTGGAGGGGTGGAGTAATGGGGTGGAGGGGTGGAGTAATGGGGTGGAGGGGTGGAGTAATGGGGTGGAGTAATGTTGATGATGATGATGGTGATGATGATGATGGTGATGGTGATAATAATAGTGATGATGGTGATGATAATGATGATAATGAGTCAAGAACTTCTAGTAGCGATTATAACAGTGAAAGTTTATATCCATCTATCTATCTATTTATTTATTTATCTCATATTATTTTTACTGCACTTGTAGTAATAATTAGCATAGATAGAGTCTAGATAATTAGATAATAGTTTTATTTATTGTACGCACACATGTAGTAATAAATATAATGTTTCTCAAATAACCAACAATATATTTCTGACAACTTTATCTTCTTTTACAGGTAAGGTGGCAGTAGTGGCGATGGAGGTATTGTGGCGGTGGAGGTAAAGTGGCGATGGAGGTAAAGTGGCGATGGAGGTAAAGTGGCGATGGAGGTATTGTGGCAATGGAGGTAAAGTGGCGGTGGAGGTAAAGTGGCAATGGCTTAAAGTGGCGATGGAGGTAAAGTAGCGGTGGAGGTAAAGTGGCGAGGGAGGTAGTGGCGATGGAGGTAAAGTGGCGGTGGAGATAAAGTGGCGGTGGAGGTAAAGTGGCGATGAAGGTAAAGTGGCGATGGAGGTGAAGTAGTGATGTAGGTAAATTCTTATAAATTTAAAGTAATTCTCTTTCTCAAATTACTCTTCTCTCTCTCTTTCTTTCTCTCTCTCTCTTTCTTTTTTTTTTTTCTCTCTCTCTCTCTCTAAACATAATAATAAAATAGAATAAATAAAAAAGGCGAAATAGGAGCGAATACATGTTTTTCAAAATGGAAGCTTAGAGACAATAGTCATTTACCTTCATGAAAAAACCCTCAAAACATGAACAAAAACTTATATAGATGAAAAACAGAAAAAAAAGAATGGATAGTTTAGCTAGAGAAAAAGAGAGATAAAAATAACGAAAAATAAAAGATGTAATTGCAGTGGAGGTATTTCTGGTCTCGATATTAAATGGGAAAAATATTGAGAGTGATTAGTAACAATTATAAAGCTGGAAATTGGGTGGTTGTTTTGCTTGTTACGGGAGAGAAATAGGGAATGAAATGAGGACTCTGACTGTGGTAATAAGGGTAATTGTAATAGGGTTAAACACACACACACACACACACACACACACACACACACACACACACACACACACACACACACACACACACACACACACACACACACACACACACACACACACACACACACACACACACACACACACACACACACAATGCCTCATCCTTCCCTTCTCTCTCTCTCATCATTCCTGCATTTCGGGGTTAATTGTACGTAATCACCTTGTGAGTGGCAGAATCCAGGTTTAATTTAGAGAGAGAGAGAGAGAGAGAGAGAGAGAGAGAGAGAGAGAGAGAGAGAGAGAGAGAGAGAGAGAGAGAGAGAGAGAGAGAGAGAATTAAAAAATATATGAAAAAAGAAATCACAGGAACGCACAAACTAGATGATAAATTAAAAAAAAAAATCAAAGAACAGGAAATAAATCAGAAAATAAATCAAGAAAAAAACCATAAGAGACACATACAAAAAAACCGAGAATCAAAATACAGAATTTATATCAAGGAAATAATCAACACAATTTGTAAGGTTAATTCCAGAGGGTAATTGATATGAAATTTAGTTAACATCAGTGCTGTTTATTGTTTCAGGGAATTTGTTTATGCGCTCCTGACAAAATTAAAAATAATAGCAGTAATCTGAGCAATGACCTGGAATTCTCGCCGCGTCAAGTGCACCTGACTGGCCGGGTGTGTGACTCCAAAATATGTATATATGATTAAATCTTTCAGTCTGTCAGTAGGTGAGAAATATTGATAGTATTATTGTAGCTATGATGGTTTCTTTTATGAGATAAACATTGTTTTGTGAGCCAGTTTATGGAATAATACTGTATATATATATATTTTTTTTGCTGGAGACATGTAGCATAACATATGCACACAGACTATCATGTTAATTTAATACTACTCTTTTCAAGAGCAGAAGGCCTGGAGGACAGGCTACGAACACTGAGATTATTAGTTTGTAGGAAACTATTTTGAATCGTCAGCACAAATGAAGGTATAAGAAGAGACTATGATACAGGTACAGTAAAAAAAGACAAAGACTAGAGGGAACAGCAGGGAAATAGAAAATGAGAAAAAATGAGCTAGACTGGTATATATATATATATATATATATATATATATATATATATATATATATATATATATATATATATATATATATATATATATATATATATATATATATACAGTATATACAAACATCACAGTGTCATCTTCAGGCATGTATAGGTATTCTTTGTGATTCCAACATGTCAGCATTATGTAATTAATCAAAGTAACCTTTATACTTGATAATTTTTTAATTAACGACCACTCTTTTACATCGTCAAAAACAAGGAAGAGGATAAAAGAGAAGAGAAGAGAAGAAAAGAAAATAGAAAAGAACACAAACTAAGCTACAGTCTGAGAAACACAGTAACTATCACCGAATTAATCAACCGAACTGTATCCTCCCAAACTCGAGCCGTCCTGTGCTAGGTGACGGAAGCTCCCGGATATTAATTAGCATATTCCCAGGCAGCTGAGCATAATATCAAAACAGCGAGTGAATTACAAGGGCGAAGGAGTTGAGCATGTTGGGGAATTTCTCACAGTAAGGTGTGCTTCGTTGGAGTTACACATTTTCTTGATTTTCCTTTGTTTTCCTGTCTCCGTCTACTGTTTGTGTATCAGTTTCACTCTTTCTTTTTTCCTCCCTCCCTCTCTATGGTTTTGTTTTTCACACTCACTTTTCCTTTCACCATTGTCTGTCTATCTGCCTTTTGTCTGTCTGTACCTTCACTGTCTGCCTGCGTATTAGTCAGCCCCCCACCCTCTCTCTCTCTCTCTCCTCATAAAGCTCCACGAAAGCATCATATTCACAAAGGCATTTCTCACATAAAAAAATTCTTTGCCAAAAAATTCACATTAATTTGGGTGAGAAAAATTGCACAGATGTTTTCAAAAAGCTAGGATTAAGTTCGTACCAGATTTTTTTTCTTTATTTCAATTTGGTTAGACGAGGTTTATTTTATTTATTTAATTATTTTCTATTTTTTCCTGAGCCTGTGCTTATTGCGGAGAAATTTGTGTTTTTTTCGATTTTTTTTTTCGTTTCTTCTATATTTTTCCAAACTATTTTTTCCTCTTTTTCTTCCATTTTTTCCCTGGTGCTCCCCCCTCCTCTTTTCTCCTGATTTTGTCTCCTATTTTCCTCCTAACTTTCACTTCTTCCTCTCTTTTTCACAATTTTCTCTCCTTCAACACTTCTCTCCCTCTCCCTCTGTGTGTGTGTGTGTGTGTGTGTGTGTGTGTGTGTGTGTGTGTGTGTGTGTGTGTGTGTGTGTGTGTGTGTGTGTGTGTGGCGAGACAGGGGATACAGAGGAGCGCCATAAGGATGCGTTTGTCATCCTGTCTTCACCAGTTTCTTCAGTATTAGTATTAGGACAGGCCCCCCCCCCCTCTCTCTCTCTCTCTCTCGATGAATGTGTTGCTGAAATGACCCACTTACAATAATGAATGACTAACACAGCTCTCGGGAGTTAATTCAGTTTGTTCATTTTTCACTGACAGTTCAATCCAATCACGTCACATGTCAATCATTGTGTTCATTCTCTCTCTCTCTCTCTCTCTCTCTCTCTCTCTCTCTCTCTCACCTCCTGTTTCCATTGCACTCCCGCTTTGTATTTTGTCCATTTTTCTTTCTCCTATTCCCCACACGATCCCCCTCTCCCACCTCACCACCTCACCTATTTCCATCCTCACACAGACCTTCCTATTTCACCTTCTTCTCTCACCCTATTCCCTCTCCCTATTTTGGCTTCTTCCTCTTATCTCTCACCCTTTTTTCTTTTCCTATTTCAACTTCTCATCTCTCACCCTATTCCCTCTCCCTATTTTGGCTTCTTCCTCTTTTCCCTCACCCTATTTTTCTCTCCCATTTCAATTTCTTCCTCTTATCTCTCACCCTAATTCAATTCCCTATTTTAGCTTCATCCTCTCACCTAATCCAATTTTCTCTCCCTATTATAATTTATCTCCCTCGTCTCTCACCCTATTTTTCTCTCCTTATTTCACCTCCCTCCTGTCATCTCTCATCCTATTATTCCTCTCCCTATTTCAGTTACTTCCTCTCATCTCACCCTATTTTTCTATCCCTATTTTAGCTTCTCCCTCTCACCTAACCCAAGTTTCTCTCCCTATTTCAACTTCTCCCTCTCTTCTCTCACCCTATTTTCCTCTCCCTATTTTTCCGTTCCTTGTCTGACATTCTTACTCACATCTTTAGGCCTCCTCTCTCACCCTTAACAATTTCCTCCTGCCTATTTATTCCATGCTCACAAAAGACGATTTTATTCAGTTTATTTCGAGTACACTGGGGGATTACATTAACCCCATCAGGATTTGCTTAAGTAGATAAAATCGTCTGGTGGTTATAGATAGATAGATAGATAGATAGACAGAGTGATATACGGGTAGAGAGAGTGATGGATATAACAGAGTGATAGATATATTTAGATAGATACTGAAGGAGAGGTAGATCGATAGATAAATATATACATAAAGACAGACAGACAGACAGACAAATAGATAGATTGATAGACAGATAATAGATAGATAGATACTGATAGATAGGTAATTTAATAAAGACAGACAGATAGATAGATTGATAGACAGCTAAACAGACAGATTTTAATAGACAGGGAGACAGATACAGATAGGCCAATACAGACAGATAGATAGATAGATAGATAGATTGCTAGATAGATAGATAGACTGATAGATAAGTAAATACATAAAAAAAACAAGTAAAATAATACAAAGGCGGAACAACATGGATTTAACTCATTTCTCTGTCTTTTCTCGTCCTCTCCCTTACCCATTCGTCTTGTCTCTGAAAAATAACTCTTGTCGCTTAATGGAGTGAGAAAATGATGGGGGAAGGAGTGGAGAGGGGGAGGGAAATGGTGGGGGGGAGGGAAAGGAAGGATGGGGTAGAGGTGGAAGGAGAGCGAAGGAAACGATGGGGAGGAGGGGAGTGAGGGAGATGATGGGGAACGGGGGAGAGGGGAAAGAGGGAAGGGGTGGGGGTGGAGGGAGAAGGCAGACGGAGGGAAATGATGGGGGAGGAGGGAAAGGTAAATAATGGGGGAGGAGGAGGGAGAGGGAAATGATGGGGGGGAGGGAGAGGAGGGATGGGGGAGGAGGGGGAGGGAGGAAAATGGTGGGGAAGGAGGGAGAGTGAAGGTAATGATGGGGGTGGAGGAAGAGGGAAAGGAGGGAAGGGGTGGGGGCGTAGAGGGTAGAGGGGAGAGGAGAGGGAAGTGATGAGGGGGGATGAGGGGAAGTGAAGGGAATGAGGGAGTGGAGGGTGTAGTAGGGGAGGGAAAGGGATGGAGAGTCACAGGGGAGGAAAGAGAGGGAAAGGGATGGAGAGTCACAGGGGAGGAAAGAGAGGGGAAGGGATGGGGAGGTGGGGAGGGTAAGGGGAGAGGGAGAGGGGAAGATGGGAAGGGGATGAAAGAGTGGATTGGGCTGAGGGGTAATATTCCTCTAAGCTGACATGAGAAATATTACCCTTTTTTTTTTAAAGCCTCATTAATTTTTCCTGGGTGCCGTTTCTAGTAATTTTCTCCATATATTTCTCCTCCTTATTTTTTTCACGCCTTTTTCAATATTATTTTTGTTTCGAATTTGGAAGCTCGTTTGTTATTATTCCGTTTTCTGTGAGATGAGTTTTAAGGGACGAATCATGGCGTCTCTTTTTATATTTGTTTGTAATTTGCGATGCCATTTTTATTGAGCCTGTTATTTTCTGTGGTTGAGATGAATTTTGGAAGCTAGGGGGTGGGGGGGGGCTTGGAAGGAAGGGGAGTTTGGGGGAGGGGAGGGGGGTTGGGAAAAAGAAGAGTTTGAGGGAAGGGAGGGGGTTTGGGAGGAAGAAAAGTTTGTGGGAGGGGATGGGGGTTGGTAGGAAGAAGAGTTTGGGGAAGGGAGAGCTGAGAGTGGGGAAGTTTTGAGGAGGGAGAAGCTGGAGGGAGTCGAGTGGGGAAGGGGGAGCTGGGGAGGTTATTTTGGGTGAAGGGATAGTTGGGGAGAGGGAGTTGTGGAAGGGGAGATGAGGGATGGGAAGGTGGGGAGGGGGAGCTGGGGAGAGGGAGTTGTGGAAGGGGAGGTGGGGGAGGAGAGGTGGGGAAGGGGAGGAGGGGAAGAAGTAAAGTTGCTGAGGGGAAGGGAAGATGAAGGGGAGGGGAAGTGGTGGGGGTAAGGGAGTTGGGTTAGATAGGGAGTTGGGGGAGAGAGACGTAGAGGAGGAAGAGAGTGGGGAGGAAAAGAAATTGTGAAGGAGAGGGAGTTGGGGAGGAGGGGGGAGTTGGGGAGGGGGATTTGAGAGGAGGGAGAGGGGGGGATTTGAGGAGGAGAGGGGGGGATTTGAGGACGAGAGGGGGAGGGGATTGAGGAGCGAAATTAGTTTTGGTGGGGATTAATTAATTTTGAGGCGAGGCAATTTGGGTGAGACTATCCCCCTGTGTGACTCTGGGGAGTGGATGGAGGGGGATGGGGAGAGAGGGGTTGGGGGTGGGGAGAGAGGGAGGGGTTGGGGAAGGGGTGAGTTTAGAGAAGGATGAAGAGAGAGGGATGAGTTGAGAGAAGGATGGGGAGATGGGGAGGGAGTGAGGGATGGGGATGGGAAGAAGGTGAAAGAGAGAGAGGCTGGGGATGGGGAGGAGGGAGAGGGGGATGGGCATGAGGGATAGAGGGAGGGGAGGTGGAGAAGGATCATGAAAGAGGAAGGGGACTGGGAAGAGGGGAGGTGAGGGGAAGGGGGAGTACAGGGGGAGTGGGAGTTAGGGGGAGTGTGGATATAGTGGGAGAGGGGAATGAGGGGGTAAAAAAACAGAGGGGGAGAAAGAGGACTGGGTGAGAGGGAGATAAGTGAGAGGGGGTAGGATATACAGAGAGAGAGAGAGAGAGAGAGAGAGAGAGAGAGAGAGAGAGAGAGATAAAAGAGGCGGGGGAGTCATGCAGAGGGAGAAGGATGTTGATAGGAAGGATGGGGGGGGGTGAAAATAGAGGAGAGAGTGGGATAGGAGGAAGGAGGGAAGGAATGTGGTCAGGAAGGGATATGTGAAGGATAGATAGAGAAGGGGAAGAAGGGAGGGAATGAAGGAGGGAAGGAAGGAAGGAAGGAAGGAAGGAAGGAAAGAAGAGGGAAGGGATAAAGAAGGGAAGAGGAAGGGCTTCTAGAATGAAGGAGATAAAGGAGAGAGAGAAGGGATGTATAGCAAGAGAAATGTAGAGAGAGAGGGGGGAAGGAAGGAAAATGGAGGGAGGAGGGAGAAGGAGAGTTGGGAGGGAGATTACAAAGGAAGAGGATAAAGGAGAGGAAGAGGGGAGGAGGAAGGAAAGGACGTGGAAGTGGGTAACGGAGAAGGAAGACGGAGAGGGGAGAGAGCAAACAGGAGAAGAGAGGGAAAGAAGTGGAAAGGAGAGAAGGAAGGAAGGAAGGAAGAGAGGAAGCTAAGAAAGAAAGAAAGGTGGAGGGTGGAGAGGAGAAGGAACAGTAAGAAAGGTGAGTGGAAGGAGGCAGGAGGGAAGAGAGAGAAGATTGGAAAGGGGAGAAGTGGGAAAAGAAGAAGAGGAAAGAGGGAACTGGAGATTCAGAGAAAGATATAAGAGGAAGAAGGGAGGAAGGAAGAAGGGAAGAAGGTGGAGTGAGGGAAAATGAAAGACAGACAGACAGTGACAGCTGGAATGAAGGCACTGATAGACATGGGATCTGGATGGGTTGAGCTGCCAGCGGTCTGAGAAATGTATTGCTTCTCAAGACGACGGAAATTTTAACTTTTATATCTATCAAGAGAAGAGTTTACTGAAGAGTGGCGTACCGTGAGTGGATAGTTTTCAGTGGATGTAATGTGTGTGTGAGACTATCCCTTGTGTGTTGGGGGAACGATGGGATAGTGGGGGTGTGTGGGTTGAGAAGAGGGGAGTGATGAGAGAGTGTGAGGAGAGGTGGGATGTGGGGATGATGGAGAGGGGTAAGAAGACAAGGAGGGAGGAAAAGGGGAAGGGGTGGGGAGAGAAGGAGGGTGGGAGAGGGGTGGGAGGGATGAGGAGATAGTGGGGATGGGTGGGGATGATAAGGGGATGCTGGGTCAGGGTGAGGGGAGACGAGCAGGGATTTGGATGGTAGGGAGGGAGTGAGGAATGTGAAGGAATGGAGGATGATGAGAGGGGAAGTGGAACAGGTGGGGAGGAAAGGGAAGTGGGGAGGAGAGAGAGAGAGAGAGAGAGAGAGAGAGAGAGAGAGAGAGAGAGAGAGAGAGAGAGAGAGAGAGAGAGAGAGAGAGAGAGAGAGAGAGAGAGAGAGAGAGAGAGAGAGAGAGAGAGAGAGAGAGAGAGAGAAAATGAACACAGCGAGAGACAAGTGACGTGATTGCATTGAACTGCCAGCCAATTGAACAACATCCTGTATTAACTTCCGAGCCCTGTGTATGTCATTTATTATTGCAGGCGGGCCATTTCAGCACACTGAGATAGATAGATAGATAGATAAATAGATAGATAGATAGATAGATAGATAAATGGATAGAGAGATAAATAGATTGAGAGAGGGAGGGAGACATAGGCCAAATAACTGAATGGAATATTTTTTTTCTCGCCCATCTCTATCTGAAGATTCATCCCCTCTCTCCCTTCCCCATCATCCCTCGTCCCTCTTCCTTCCCCATCATCCCTCGTCCCTCTCCCTTCCCCGATCATCCCTCGTCTCTCTCCCTTTCCCCATCATCCTTCCCCATTCTCTCCCCATCATCCTTCCCCTCTCCCTCCCTTCTCTCTCTCTTCATTTCTCCCGTCCACATCTTCTGACAAAACAAATGCCTAAATACATATAACAAAAATCTTATCAATGAGCCGAAGTGCTTAATAGTGTGATTTTTTTTTCCCACAAGCATTAGATTTTCCGTATATAGTTCTTTCACCTCAACTTGGCTCAAATTTTCGTCCTCTTGTATCTTGTTTTACGTACCTTAGTGGCAGAAAATGGCAATGTTGTGGTTCTACATCACTTCCATAGCACTTCCTCGTGACTAGCATTGCGTTCGTGTGTTAATTTCGATCATTTTATTCAAGATGGAGACATGACAGTTTTAGGGCAGCTTAAAGTGAGAGTAGTATAGTAATTTTACATATAGATTGGTGTGTGTGTGTGTGTGTGTGTGTGTGTGTGTGTGTGTGTGTGTGCCAGTTTAAAGTGAAAAGAGTACAGAAGCTTTACATATTGATTCGTGTGTGTGTGTGTGTGTGTGTGTGTGTGTGTGTGTGTGTGTGTGTGTGTGTGTGTGTGTGTGTGTGTGTGTGTGTGTATACTGGGAAACGTAAACCGTCTACACACATGAATACAGCCGTCCTGTAATAAAAATTCCAATCAACACTTGGCATAAACAGGCCTTTATGAACTTCAGCTCTTAACCCTTTCAGCACGAGGACTGTTTTTCACTATATTCTTGTGTACCTGGACAAATTTGCTCCAGTTAACCCTTTCACTGTGACAGGGCAAGTCTGAGTTTCATTTCGGTTAACTTCACATCGTTTTACTCCTCCAAGAAAGGTACACACACACACACACACACACACACACACACACACACACACACACACACACACACACACACACACACACACACACACACACAAGCAAAAGAAAACCCAGAGTAAAAAGATTTCTCCCTCGAGGTGTGTGTGAAGACAAGAGACCTGGAGGCAGACAGAGCATAATCATAGTCTCAAGGGGCCAAGGTACACGGTCAGGGAGCTACGTGCAATACTTAGATGACATGGGGTGAAGGAGGAGAAAAAGGGAGAAAGAAGGGAGGAGGAGAGGGAGAAGGAAGGGAGGGGGAGAGGGGAGAAGAAAGGGAGATGCAGAGGGGAGAAGGAAGGGAGGGGGAGAGGGGAGAAGAAAGGGAAATGCAGAGGGGAGAAGGAAGGGAGGAGAAGATGAGAGAAGAGAGAGAGATGGAGGAGAGAAGGAAGGGAGGAGCAGTGGGGAGAAGAAAGGGAGGTGCACAGGGGAGAAGGAAGGGAGGAGAAGATGGGAGAAGAAAGGGAGGTGTAGAGGGGAAGAGGAAGGGAGGAGAGAGAGAGAAGGAAGGAAGGAAGGAGCAGGGGGAGAAGGAAGGGAGGAGAGAAAAAGGTAGAGAGGAGAGGGAGAGGAAATGGTGGGAGATAGACTGAAAATAAGGGAAGGAAAGGAGTATGGTAGATTGAAGGAAAATACACTGAGAGAAAAAAGCAAAAAATATAAGAAATCGGGCGAAGGAATGAAGGAAAAAGGAAGGAATATAATGTGTTTGCAAAATCCAGTTGGGTTTGCAAAAATGACTGCGTATAGGAGATTAAATTATAGCTTAAATAAGAAGGTGAATTTGTGTCCATGTGAATTAATGCTTTTTTTTTAATGATTCTTATGGTTAACTGTATCTGTACGAAAAAAATTTATGTGTGAGTGTGGAGAGAGAGAGAGAGAGAGAGAGAGAGAGAGAGAGAGAGAGAGAGAGAGAGAGAGAGGACAGATATCGAAAGAGGACATACATCAAACCAACATGACATTCCAAAACTCTTCATCATGTTTCAAAATGTAAATCACTGAGGCAGCTTGTGATTCAGTTTTCATTTTCAGTTTTCATTTTCAGTTTTCATTTTCAGTTTTCATTTCCAGTTTTTTCATTTTCAGTTTTCATTTCCAGTTTTCATTTCCAGTTTTCATTTCCAGTTTTCATTTTCAGTTTTCATTTTCAGTTTTCATTTTCAGTTTTCATTTCCAGTTTTCATTTTCAGTTTTCATTTCCAGTTTTCATTTCCAGTTTTCATATGTGCCAACTGTTCCTCATAATAGATATATACTTTTTATTTTCATGCATATATTTTTGTGTTTTTTTTTGCTGACTCTATCTGTGTGCTAAATGCGCTTGATGTGAATAGATGTTTTTTCCATGTTTTTGTTATTTTACCGATTGTAGGCTAATTAATACTGTTTCATCTCTCTCTCTCTCTCTCTCTCTCTCTCTCTCTATCTCAATATATCTCTCTCTCTCACATTCGCTGATGATTATGTATGCTTAATTTTACCATGAACTTTGAAAAAATGCAAAAAATTCGACATCTCCCAGACCCTTTACAAATGGTCTCCCATTTTTATGCTTCATTCTCATACCCTTCATAAATATGCCTAATTCTCAGACCCTTCATAAATATGCCTAATTCTCAGACTGTTTATAAATATACCTAATTCTCAGATCGTTTATTAATATGTCTAATTCTCAGACTCTTTTTGTAAATGGCCCCCTCCTTGTATGCCTAATTCTCAGACGCTCTATAAATATGGCTAATTCTCAGACCCATTGTATATAGCCCCCTACAATGCCGACTAATGCTCGGAGCGTGTCTACATGTATTCAGGCGTACTCTGTTAAATGCATCAGTAGCTGGTTCAATTGTGTTACGTACCCTTCAGCTCTCAAATGGACTTCCTTCGCTTTCTTCGTAGGCTCTCCATTTTCTCACTCAGCCCCTCCCCCCTCTCTCTCTCTTTCTTTCTTTCTCTCTCTCTCTCTCTCTCTCTCTCTCTCTCTCCCCACTTATATTCCTTCCATTACCTCTGACTCTTTCCCTTATTTCGTCTCCCATTCCTTACACTCCTTCTTCACTCTCAAAGATCACAACTTCCACTTCCTCTTCCCCATTTCTACCTTAAGATAAAAAAACACACGTAAGATGTTCTCGGGGTGAAGAGGTTAATGGAGACTGTATTTACCCCTTCACTACGAGAGGTCAGTCTTAAGAAGAAAATTGTTTTGTGGTTAAATAGTATGAAAAGTCACTAAAGTAAGGGGCGAGAGAGAGAGAGAGAGAGAGAGATAGAGATAGAGAGAGAGAGAGAGAGAGAGAGAGAGAGAGAGAGAGAGAGAGAGAGAGAGAGAGAGAGAGAGAGAGAGAGAGAGAGAGATTCTATTAGTAACAGTGAGCAGTGTTAAAAAAAAAAAAAAACATTGTGTATGGGTAATGTCTTTTTATGTATGTTAGAACAGTAGTGTGTGTGTGTGTGTGTGTGTGTGTGTGTGTGTGTGTGTGTGTGTGTGTGTGTGTGTGTGTGTGTGTGTGTAAAGAAAAAAGTTTAAAGATTACATATGATCCTAATCTTTCTCGTATCTCCTGGTGACAAACAAATCTTCCATCTTTTCTCTTCTGTTCATCAGAAATAAATTCTCAGTGTTTTACTATTCTCACTTTGCCCATTTTTACTTGAGGAAGAAAAGATACAAGTTATTCTCAGATTATTCCCATTTTTAAAGCCTGAATGAAAGATATATTCCATTTTTTTCTGTTTTATCTTTTTTCATCTTCACAAGACAAAAAATTGGACTTTTTTTTCGATTTAATTTCTACGATTTTCTCTACGCTCCTCTCGCTTCTCGTCCCTAGAGACAGGTAAATAAATAAATAGATAAATAGATAGATTGACAGAGATAAATAGATAGATAAAGAGATAGGTAGGTAGATAGGAAGATAGATAAATAAATAAAACATAAGTGAAATCCTTGGCATGCATCAATCAGTCTTTCATTTATCTCACAATGACAAGTAAATCTCCGAAACTATTAATTTGGGGAAGAGGAGGGGAGAGAGGGGGAGGGGAAAAAGGGGAGAAGAGAGGGAAAAAAGGAAGGGGGAGAGGGAAGACAGGGAAAGAGGGAGGGGAAAGAGGAAGGGGAGAGGAGAAAGAGGGGAAGGAATAGGATGGGGAGGGAAAATGAGGACGGAAACGGGATGAGGGAGGAGAAGGGAGATGGGAGAGGGAAGAGGAAGAGATAAGAAGGGGGAGGGGAGAGGAGCAGAAAAGAAGACGAGGGGAGGGGAGGGGAGGAGAAAGACTGAGAAGAAGGGAGAGGGGAGGGGAGAATGGGGAAGGGAGAGGAAGGAGAATGATGGGTAAGGAAGAAGGGTGGGGGGAGAAGGGGACAAGGAAGGGGAAAGGAGGAGGTGGAGGGTGATGTGGGGAGGGGAAAAAATGATGGGGGGAGAGTGGAGTGGGGTTGGGTGTGGGGTGTGGGGATGTGAGGGGTGGTGGGGATTACACTCCTGTTACTCACCGGATTTAGGCTCGGGATTACTTAAGGATATTGAGGAGGAGAGAGACTACACTGTGGCACACGATGGACCAAAAATAGATAGACAGAGAGATAGATTGATAGATAGACAGACATATATATATATATATATATATATATATATATATATATATATATACATAGAGAGAGAGAGAGAGAGAGAGAGAGAGAGAGAGAGAGAGAGAGAGAGAGAGAGAGAGAGAGAGAGAGAGAAACAAAGATATACAGCAGATAGATAGATAGACAGATGGATACATAGATAGAAAGATATATAGATAACCCATTCCCTCCCTCCCTCCCTCCCTCTCTCTCTCTCTCTCTCTCTCTCTCTCTCTCTCTCTCTCTCTCTCTCTCTCTCTCTCTCTCTCTCTCTCTCTCCGCCAGTGCTTTGGGATGCTGGGTGTGGCAGCGTCAGCCAACTTTCCTCCTCACTGTTTTTCCCTTTCGCTTCGATGCTTGTCTCCTTTCTCTCTCTCTCTCTCTCTCTCTCTTATCCTCCTTTATTTTCACTCTCTTTATCAGTCGGCGTCTCTGTCACCTTCCCCGTCTCTTTCTGTCTGTCTGCTCTCTTGTGGTGTGTGTATCTGTACCTATACCTCTCTGTCAGTCTGTCTCCCTCTCTCCCCCGTCTCTCTTTCTCTGTATCTATCTATCTATCCATCTATCTATCTCTCTCTCCTTTTTCATGCCTCTTTATTATTCCCGCACAAACTTCACAATGGTACAAGTTCCGTAATTGTTCCTGAGGCCTTCCTTCTCGTGTTCCGGGATCCTTTCTTAGTAGGCAAGTTTCTATTCCTCTCTCTCTCTCATATTGCACTGTTTTTCTTTCTCATGCCCTCTTTCTTTCTTTCTTTCCTTTCTTTCTTTCTTTCTCTCTCTCCTTTGCCAGGAGTCTTTTTTTTTTAATAGGAAAGTTTGCCTCTCTTTCTCTTACATACGTAGTTTTGTTTTTCTATTTTGTCATTCTATTCCCCCCCCCCTCTCTCTCTCTCTCTCTCTCTTATCCTGTGACCTCAGTTGACCTTTCTTGCTTCCGTGTTTGTCTGTCCTTCCAATTTCAGCTGGCCAGATCAAGTCACGTCTCTCTCTCTCTTTCTCTCTCTCTCTCTCTCTCTCTCTCTCTCTCTCTTTCTCTGGGAATGTGATTGAGAGTGGTACCATAAATATATTTTAAAAGAGACTGGACATGTATCTCGACGCAATTGGTATCGTTTAATTAGGATGGAGCAATTATTGCATATTCACGTCTGCATTCATCTGTCTATTAGACACAGACAATATTTTAGAATATATATAATAGATAAACATTCTATTCATCTTTTGATTAAAAAAAAAAAAAATTGCATGCATAGAGTAAGTATGTGGCTGTATGCCCAAATTTTCCTTTTCCATATTATACTACTTTCTGCCGATCCTATAAAATTCCTTCGGGTTTTTCATTCCTGCAAGGTATTACTTCCTCTCTTGTTTCCTGTACGGCAAATGCCGGAGGGTCTGGAGGGTGGGGGAGAGAGCCTTCTGCTGTGCTATCCTTTTCTTCTGCTCCTATGCACTATATTAGGATTAAGGCCGGACCACCTCGTAGGGACCGTAAGGTCTGTGTGGTCTGTGTATCTATGTAACTCTATGTAACTCTCTCTCTCTCTTTCTTCTCTCTCTCTATCGGTTCACGTTTCTTCTCTAGGGTGCACACACACACACACACACAAAAAAACACACACACACACAGAAAACACACTAATACCATTTCTTTTTTCCCCAATACTCCTCCCCCCCCCTCTCTCTCCCTCTCTCTCTCTTAATCAGTCATCTCCCCAGAGGAAGTTGTGGGGGATAGGAATCGAAGTTTTGGGGAGGAAGTTATGGTTTTGTGGGGAGGGAGGGAAAGCTAAGGGAAGGAAGGGAAAAGGGAGGGAAAGGGGAGGGAAAGGGTGGGAAGGGGAGGGAAGAGGAGGGAAAGAGAGGGAAAGGGAGGTTAAGTGGATGAAAAGGGGAGGAAAAGTGGAGGAAAGAGAGAGAGAGAGAGAGAGAGAGAGAGAGAGAGAGAGAGAGAGAGAGAGAGAGAGAGAGAGAGAGAGAGAGAGAGAGAGAGAGAGAGAGAGAGAGAGAGAGAGAGAGAGAGAGAGAGAGAGAGAGAGAAGATGTAAGGAAAGGGGGGAAAAGGGAGGGAAGGGAGAGAAAGAGAAAGAGGAAAGGGATGGAAAATGAAGGAAAGAGGAGGGAAGGGAGAGAGAGAAAAGGGAGGGGAAAATGGAGGGAGAGAGGGAATGAGGGAGGGAGGGAAGAAGAAGGGTAGAGTGGGAGGGACTGGAGAGGGACGCGAGAAGAGTGGAGGGGAGGAGGAAGATTGAGAAAGGAAGGGAAAGGGAAGGGAGGGGAGAGGAAGGGAAGGAAGAGAGAGTGTGAGGTAGAGGAGATGGAAGGGAGGAAGGAGAGAAAGGGAGGAGAAGAAAGGAGAGGGAGGAGGAGGAGAGAGGTGTGGGAAGAGGAGATAGGAGAGAGAAATGGAGGAGAGAGGAGAGAGAAGAGGAGGAAAGAGGAGAGGGAAGAGGCAAGGAGAAGAAAGAATGCAAGGGGAAGGAGAGTCAGGGAGGGGTAGAGGGAGGAAGGAAGTGAAGGGAAAAGTAGAGAAAAAAGAGGGAAGGAAAGAAGAGGGAGGGAAGGAGAGGAGATGGAGGGAAGGAGAGAAGAGGGAGGGAAGGAGCAGGAGGGAGGGAGGGAGAGAAGGATAAGAGGGAAGCATAGATAAAGGAGGAGTATAAAAGATAGATTTATGTCGGTGCGAAAGACCTCATAAAAGAGACGAAGATTTTGACGATAAAGGTACGGAAGGAAAGCAAATAAAAGAAATACAGATACGTGTGTGAGTATGTGTGTGTGTGTGTGTGTGTGTGTGTGTGTGTGTGTGTGTGTGTGTGTGAGAGAGAGAGAGAGAGAGAGAGAGAGAGAGAGAGAGAGAGAGAGAGAGAGAATGAAGGAGATAGAGATTTATTTTGGGACAAAGACCTTGGGAAGAGAGAAAGAAAATGTCAACAAGAAAGGTGAAAAAAAAACTACCTAAGTCTGCCAAAGTAGGACCTGGATTTCTCTGTATTTGTCAGTGTATCTATCTATTTATCTATCTATTTATCTATCTGCTTACGTTTACGTCTCTCTGTCTCCACCTATCCATCTATATCTATCTGTCTATCTATCTGTCTGTCTGTCTTTCTATCTATGTGTCCAACTTTCAATCTGTCTGGCTAATCGTCTCTCTCACTATCTATCTCTCCATCTATCTCCCTGACTTTGCCAAAAAGGAGTTGCATCCCTCTGTCACTTTACCTAGCTGTCTTTCTCCCTGTTTTTCTGTCTGCCTGTCTGTCTGTCTACTTATCTATTTATTAATCTATCGAACAGCCAAAATCATACTTTGATCTATGTCTGTCTGTCTGTTTCTGTGTCTGTTCTGTTTGTCTGTGTCTGTCTATCGTCTGTCTTGCTGTCTATTTCTATCTATCTAAGCCTATGTTTCTCTGTCTGTCTGTCTGCCTCTCTCTCTCTCTCAATCTCTCTTCTCATGCCTTACCAATTTATTCATATATGCACGTATATATGTGTATATGTGTGTATGTATGTATGTATATATGTACGCATGTATGGAAGTATATGTATGTACGTATGTATGTATGTATTACGTTATATATAGTGTCTGTGAAGAAAAAACGAG
>NC_136981.1:3574913-3597413 GCF_032717465.1 Coenobita brevimanus
AAACTTTATGAAACTGATACGTAATATTCAGAAAACTCTAATGGATTCCTAGTATCATCCCTCTAGGTTTCAAAATTCATCGCTCACTTTCTCGCTATTTATCGTAATGTGATAAAGTATTTAGATAGTGTTTATAATGAACTGACATGAGTGATACATTTCGCATCGACTGACTAATATATCTAAGTATCAGACAGTATTCTAGATGGGTTGTGAGAATGCGCAACACTTTTTCCTTAGCAACTTATTCTCCATCGTACACTGCATTATCCTTCTGTGTGCCACTAATACAAACTATGTCGATATTCAGATTACATAAACAAAAAGTATGGGAATAAATGTAATCAGACAAATTAATCGCCAATAAAGGGTGCTAAGAAGCCTCCCATGCCTCCTATAACACAATAAGTGGAGTTGTATTGAAGGACGTAGGATACACAGCTCCCCCCAAGCACCCTGCACTCATCTCTGCCTCTCCCAGATCCTTCGCTCCCCAGGGACCCCCCAGAGACAGTGAGGGATCAGGGGTTTGGGGTGGGGGGATGGTGAGGTGGTGAGGGTGGTGAGGTGGTTTGTCATGCACCATCTCCCCAGACACCACCAGACATGTGACCGTGTGTGTGTGTGTGTGTGTGTGTGTGTGTGTGTGTGTGTGTGTGTGTGTGTGTGTGTGTGTGTGTGTGTGTGTGTGTGTGTGTGTGTGTGTGTGTGTGTGTGTGTGTGTGTGTGTGTGTGTGTGTGTGTGTGTGTGTGTGTGTGTGTGTGTGTGTGTGTGTGTGGTGAATACAATATGAGACAAGAAAATAGAATGACTGAGGACAACGAATATACATACATACATATACATAAATACAGATACAAATAAATAAAGTAATAAATCAATAAAAATACCTATCTATCTATCTGTCCATCTATCTATCTATCCATCTATCTATCTGTCCATCTATCTATATGGCACTTACATAGCTTCGATCCACAAAAGGTGACTGGATTTTTCTGAGAATAATATACACCAAGAACAGTAGCCTGGTCATTAATCCCTAAAAGTTCTGAAAAAAGGTAGCCTAGCCTCGGGACCCAGCACCAACAAGAGAGTGATTTTTTACCCTATTCTCTGGTGCTGCATGGGGTGGCCTTCGAGTGGTGGCACTAATTTAACCGCGTGGATGAACTGCCTGGGGATACAAGCTTTCCTCAGCTGGTTCCCTATCCATGGAGAGGAGGATGGTGGAGAGTGGTAACTTAAAACTGCAGATCACAACAACAACTACAACAACGACAATAATAACAACCACAAATACAACCGCAGCAAAAACAGCAACAACAACAAGAACAATATAAAAAGGACAAAAAGAAGCAACCATAGAAATATCACCAACAACTACAAAAGCAACAACAACAATAATCAAATTTCTCTCTCTCTCTCTCTCTCTCTCTCTTTCTCCTGTGGCCGGGGAAGGAATCAATAAATCATAAAGTGCAATTAAACGCCGTGCGAATAACAATCGCGTCGAGGGAGACAATTAAACAATCATCACACACACACACACACACACACACACACACACACACACACACACACACACACACAGGAACCAAGAATAAAGACACAAAAGCAAAACAAATGCACAACACCCAGAGAGAGAGAGAGAGAGAGAGAGAGAGAGAGAGAGAGAGAGAGAGACGGAGACAGCGACAGATACAGAAAGAGCAAACGGCAAAGATAACGTCAGGCGAGGTATACATTCCCACAAGACATCGCTCGCCACGTCCCCTGCCATATCGTAAACGCATTTGGACGCGATGCATTGAGACACGTGAACGACGGGAGTGAGAAACGGCCCCTATCTTTTGTACCGTCCATTTCGGCTCGTGTTGTCGCGTATCACTGATAAGGATAAGGAGGAGGGGAGTGAGATAGAGGGAGAGAGGAGGAGGGGATGGGGGCAGGAGGGATGGGGGCAGGAGGGATGGAGGGAGGATGAAGAAGAAGAGAGAGCTGGTAAGGAGGGAAGAGAGGAAGGAAGAAAGAAGAGAGAGGCTGGTAAGTAGGGGAGAGGTGTGAGAGTGAGATAGGGGTAGAGGGGAGGAGGGATGGGGGCAGGAGGGATGGAGAGAGAAAGAAGAAGGGAGAGGCTGGTAAGGAGAGGAGTGGGGTAAGTGGAGGGGAAGAGGGGATGGGGATAGGGGGGTTAAGTAGGAGGGGAGAGCAAAACGGGACAAGCAATGTAAGACGAAGGAAGGGGTAAGGATAGGGTGGGTAAGGGGAGAGAGGAGGGGCGTGGGAGTAAGGGAGGAAAGAGGGAGAGGGATGGAGAGACGAAGTGACGAGGGAGGAGAGGAAATGTAGATAGTAGATAGTGGCTGCACAAGCATATATCGAGAGAGAGAGAGAGAGAGAGAGAGAGAGAGAGAGAGAGAGAGAGAGAGAGAGAGAGAGAGAGAGAGAGAGAGAGAGAGAGAGAGAGAGAGAGAGAGAGAGAGAGAGAGAGAGAGAGAGAGAGAGAGAGAGAGAGAGAGAGAGAGAGAGAGAGAATGAAAAATGACGATGCAGAGGTAAGAGATTGATGGTGGTGGGGGTGGGGGGTTGAAGCGATGATGGAGGGAGCTGAGGGGAGGGGGGGGATGGAGGAAAGGGACTGAGATAAACTGATGGAGGGAGGGGGAGGAAAGACTAGGAGTAGGGAGGAGGGAAGAAGAAAAAAGATGGATGGAAGAAGTGGGGAGGAGGGATGGAGGCTGCGAAGGGAATGGGGTGATAAGATTTTGATAAGGAAGGGAAGGAAGGAAAGAGATGATGAGGGAGAGGGATGGAATGAGAGTAATATTTTTAAAAACTTATTCTTGCTTTTACCAGGCAATATTATTAAGAAAGATACCCCCCTCTCTCTAAATTTTTATTCATATTTGAGAGCAAAAAGGAGTGCACAGTCACCCAGATTTCGATGACGTGTGATAATGATGATGATGATGATGATAGAACATGTCCGGCCTTTCTTCATCGTCGTTAAATACACCCTGCAAAGTGTGGTGGAGACTCACCAGATCTAACTATTACGGGACCTCCATAAATCATCATCAGACCTGGAATGAGAGAAGAAAAAACCAAAGGCTGAAATCCCGCATCAAATTTTTTCTCAATAGGGGAAGAAAATAAACAGAAAAGAAAAAAAATCATGACTCACTCATTTCGAAACGCCTGGACACACTGCGTTTCATACATTCGCTCACTCGGGTCTAATTACACGGCCGATAGTGGATAAAACAACACAATTACCATGGAAACGAGGCCCAAAAAACGCGGGAAAGTCAAATAAGCATATCAGGCCAACTAAACATTGACCCGAAACGCCTGACTATTGGGACTTCATTAAAATCTCTATCTCTCCCTCCCTCCCTCCCTCTCTCTCTCTCTCTCTCTCTCTCTCTCTGAATGTAATCGTGTGGTGGTGGCAAGATTACATTATAATGAACGCCATTGGAATGAAGTTAATTAAAAAGCTATTGACTGATGATCACTAGTTCTTCCCCTCATATTCCTCTCTCATTATAGCTGCAGTCATCTCTTGTACACTGGTGCATTCTATATTTTTCGTCTGTCTGATCATCTCCTCATCCTCTCTTGCATTTTTCCTTGTTTTCGCTCCTTTCTTCTGTAGATTAATTTTAGTCTCTGTATGTCTGTTTGCCAGCTCATCTATTAGTTCTTTCAATTACAACGCTGCCTCATTCCATTTTTGCCATCGGCAGACTAATTACCTCTGCCGAAGAAGTTGAAGGAGGTGATGTATTCACCTATGTTTGTTTGTCTGTCCACACGATATCTCCAGAAGTTCTCAATGAATTTCAGTGAAACTTTGTGGAATGGTAGGCTATGGGCCGAAAAAAGTATTGATTAAATTTCGGGGAGGATCCGGATCCGGATCTGGGTCCAGTATTGGCGGAAGTATGCCCTCTCTGAGTGCTTTCTAGTTTATTTTTTTTGTTTTTGATTCAGCACAGGGAAGGGGTTGGGAACAGTCTCTATTATTTATTGAGTTTCTTTACTTTGTATTATAAACAACCTTGGGACGATTTAACTCAGGAAACCCGTCGTCCTAGGGGGATGAATTTCTGTCTCTCTGCTGTATTGGCTGTCTGTCTGTGTATCTGTACTGTCTATCTACATCTGTCTATTTAGCTCTCTCTAACAGTCTATCAGTTTATATCAGTCTCTGTCTCTCTCTCTCTGTCCCGTGTCTGGGAGTAACAGAAAATAAATAAAAACGGCGTCGTCATAAGGAAAGGGTTAATTGAGAATAAGGCCAGTGTTTTCGTCTCTTAAGAAAGCTCCCTAACACTTCTTCCTAAGCGGTTTATTTTGCTTATTACACCTTAGTGTCCTGTGTTATATAAATCCTTCAAACATCTCCATACTCTCCAAAAATTACGTACAAAACGATATTAATCATCCATATCCAAAAACAAATCGCTAAGGAAAAGGTGTTAGGGAGCTTCCACACCCGACGAAAATACGGCTCATTAATTTTTTCTGTAAGAGTTTATTGCTATTTTGAGCCGAAATTCGTCTGGAGGAAGCAAGAAAAAAATGTCTTAAAGGGTTGAGAGAGAGAGAGAGAGAGAGAGAGAGAGAGAGAGAGAGAGAGAGAGAGAGAGAGAGAGAGAGAGAGAGAGAGAGAGAGAGAGAGAGAGAGAGAGAGCGCTGTGATGGTCAAAAGGGCAATCAGCATAAATTCAAAACTCCTGCAATTATTTCACTATCTACTTCTGTGTTTGTGATTTGTCAGGCACTCCACTACCACCATCACACACACACACACACACACACACACACACACACACACACACACACACACACACACACACACACACACACACACACACACACACACTCACTCACATATATCAGAACACACCACCAAATAAAGTTAATCACCATACACTCATCACATCCATACATAAACACCCACTTACATCCATACAAACACACACACACACACACACACACACACACACACACACACACACACACACACACACACACACACACACCACCACCACCACCACCACTACCACCACCACCATCACCACCACCAACAACACCGCACCACACCGCGGAAAAGTTTAGCGATAAAATTCCAATGATTTCCGATTTCATGCAACAAAAGGGGAGGGGGAGCGAGGCGATGGAGAAAAATGAGAGAGAGAGAGAGAGAGAGAGAGAGAGAGAGAGAGAGAGAGAGAGAGAGAGAGAGAGAGAGAGAGAGAGAGAGAGAGAGAGAGAGAAACTGGGGGAGAGCAGGAAATGACTGGATATTGGTTTGTGTATCAGATGTTGGATATGGATAGGGAGAGGAAAGCAGTTTTTGTGATTTGATATGGCTAGAATTCTCCGTATCATGAGAGGGTTAACTTTCCCCCACCGTTGCCATTGCCCCAGGTTCATCTGAAATGCGAACCCAGTGGACCGCAGGCTGGAGGTGAACCACAATTGTCCTTTCGTGAGACAAAGATGGAGTTGCAGTTTATATAACTTGGCAGTGGAGTCTCTCGGATATATTGGTGCCACCACCTGAAGGCGCCCCTCAGCAGCAACACTTTTCCTTATATAACTACGAAACGATCTTCAAAATACAGTTAAGTAAAAAAGAAAATGAAAAACTTGAAGGATGTGTACAAGCAAAGTCGATTAAACCGTGGTCAAAGTTTACAAAAGTTTCGTAGATTTTTCAAGCGTCCCCCCAACAGTAAACATTGCGAAATACTTAACTCGGCGCAGTGGAGTTTTCGGCATCCTATCAGAAGCGGGAATTTAATCGCGGTGAAGTTACGAAACTGACACATTTTGCATAATCCAGGTCTTTTTTATATTTTGTATCTTGTTAGTGATAGGTGATTTTATGCAGCTTTGAAACGATTGCCGGAATGGGATTAAGATTAGGGTGACGATGATGATGATGATGATGATGATGATGATGATATTGGTGGTGGTTATATGATAATGATGATGAGAAAGGGAGACAGGCCGAGAAGAGAAGAAGGAAAGAGAAAAGAGTGAAAAGAGGTAGGTAGGGTGGGAGGTAGGGAAGGAAGGAAGAAGAAATGAGGAAAGAGAAAGAAGTAGGGAGAAAGTGAAGAAGAAAGGGAGCCAGGAAAGGATGCAGGGAAGGAGGGAAGAGAGAAAGGAGGGAGAAAAAAAACGGGGAGGAAGGAGGGAAGAAAGGGAGGTAGGAAATGCGGCAAGGAAAAAAAAGTGAGGCAGACAGGGAGAGAGAAGAGAGAAAAAAGTGAAATACAGAAGGTTGGAGGGAAGAGGGAAGGAAAGGAGGTACGAAAGGATGGGGTGAGGACTAAAGGGAGGGAGAAAGGAAGGAGAGAGAGAGTTAGGGACAAAAGGAAAAGAAAGACAGGAAGAGAAATAAGAGAGAAAAGAAAGAAGCAGGAAGAAGAAAGTCACGTGACCATATCAAAGCTGGGAAAAGGCCAAAAAAAAAAAAAAGTATAGAGGAAGTAATAGTCAGACAATCCCACGGGAGAAACATCAAGATAAGTGGCCTCGACGCCTGCTACACAGGATCCAATCCTCCACAACCCGGGCTTTCCCCAGCCTCCTCTACCCATGTCAAGGGAAATTTACATCGTCTATAGCCAAGCCGAGGGCGGGATGTAAACACTGGCAGAGCACGGTGTAAAGTCGGAGTAGTGGAGTTGGCGGAATGCGGGTTTTGGAATTTATGGAATGTTTCGCGCAGTGGTGGAGATGGTGGTGATGGTGGAGAGGGAAATAGCGAATTGCAGAGTTGCGGACAGTGATATCGCCCCTGCTTTTTAGTCGAGAAACGATGAAATTCATGCATGATATTCTGAAAGGTTTGTAGATAGGGAATTTGATACAGAGAAAGGTACTTAGTTGGTGAGGAAAATAATGTTATGTACTTACGTATATGCAGAAGAGTTGGAATCTGAAAGAAGAGAAAAATTTGAATTAGTGCACAGAGTGGCAATGTTGAATCTCTCCCACCCATTCTCTCTCTCTCTCTCTCTCTCTCGGTCTCTGTCTGTCTGTCTGTCTGTCTCATACAATTTAACATTCTCACTCTTCCCCCTTTTGTTCCTTTCCTCCCCCCTCATTTTCCCTTCCCCTCCTTCCCCCTCTCGCCCCCCCCTCTCTCCCTCTCTCTCTCTCTCTCTCTCTCTCTCTCTCTCTCTCTCCCTCACCTCCTACTATTACACAGGCTGCTGCTCCAACGACCTTAACAAGCCAATTAGTTCCATGCCCCTCTAACTACCCTCCCCCTCCCCTCCCTTCTCCCCTTCCCCCTCTTCTCCTTCCTCTTCCTCTCCCTCTCCCTCTACCCTCCTTTTCCCCATCCAAGCTCAGTAGAAGGAAAGAGAGTGAGGTAGGGAGGGAGGAGAATGGGAAGGAGGAAAACGGGGAGGGAGGGAAGAGAGAGAGAGAAATGGAGAGAAATTAGCTGGAGACGAAGGAAGGAAAGGAGATAGGGAACTGGCAGGGAGGAAAGAAAGGAGGTAGAGAAGGAGGGAAAGGTGAGATACGCGGAGGGAGGGGGGAAGTTAGGGACGAAGGAATGATGGGAGGTAGGAAGGGAGAAAGGAAGACAGGAAATTGTGAGAGATGTGGAGGTCAGAAGGAAAGGAAATAGGGAAAAAAGGACTGCATGGAGGGAAGGAGGGAGGGAGGTAAGGAGGAAATGGAGGAGAGAAGAGGGGAAAAGAGGAAGGAAGGGAGAGAAAGAGAAAACAATGAGAGAGGAAGAGAAGAAGGAGGAAGGAAGGAGAGGTGGAGATAGGAAGTGATAAGGTAGTAAGGAAAAAAGGCGAGGCATGAAAGTAGGGTGAAAAAGATGTAAGGAAGAAAAGAAAGAAGGAAAGAAGGGAGGAAGAAGCGAGGTAGGTACTGAGGGAGGGAGGGAGGGAGGGCGAGGAAGAGATAGGGAGGAAACTGGAGGAAAGAAAGGGAGGAACATAAGGCGGGGAGGGTGTAGGGTGGATGGAGGCATTTGAGCAGTGTACGGGTATAGGGTGGATGGATGACGGTAATGTACGGTATATAGGAAGGTTTAGGGTGTATGGAGGGTGTAAAGGAAGGTGTAGGGTGTATGGAGGGTGTAAAGGAAGGTGTAGGGTGTATGGTGGGTGTAAGTAAAGAGGTGTAGGGGTGTGTAGGGTGTAGAGATGGATGGCCTAGGATCCATATAACACAGGCTGGTGAGCTAACAAGGCGCCTGACATAGCACCGTGCGGGCCGTGGGAGGAAATGAGGCGGAGGCACTGGGCGGGAGACTGATGGAGGGAAGGAGGAAAGGGAGAGGTGGAGGGAAGGAGGAAGGAAGAAAGGGTAGAGGAATGAAGGAATGAAGGGTGAGAGACAGAGAGAGAAAGGGAGGAAAGGGAGTGCTGGAGGGAAAGGGGAAGGAAGAAAGGGTAGAGGAAGGAAGGAATGATGGATGAGAGACAGGGAGAGAAGGGAAGGAAAGGGAAAGGGGGAGGGAAGGAGGCAGGAAGAAAGTGTAGAGGAAGGGAGGAATGAAGGATGAGAGACAAGGAGAGAAGTGAAGGAAAGGGAAAGGGGGAGGGAAGGAGGAAGGAAGAAAGTGTAGAGGAAGGGAGGAATGAAGGGTGAGGGACAGGGAGAGAAGGGCGATGAAGGAAGAGTGAGAGGGAAAAAAGATGGAGGGATAAATGAAGAAAGAAAGGATGGGAGAAGGAATGTGAGAGACAAGGAGTGAAGAGGAAAGAAGGCATTTGATGGGGAAAGGGATGGAGGTAGAGAGGATGAAGGAAAAGGTGAAGGAAGAAAGTGTAACGAAGGAGAGAAGATAAAGGATAGTAAGAATGAAGGAATGAATGCAGGAAGAATGAAGGATGTGATGGACGAGGAGTTGGAGGGATGGAGAGAGGAGAAGATGATGTGCCAGGGAAGGATGGAGGAAGGGAGGAAGGAGAAATGAAGAGAAGAGAAAAGGAGAGAAGGGATGAAGGAAAGACTGAAGGAGGTAAGAAGTGATGGAGAGAATAGGGAAGATGGAAAGTGTGAAGGAATGGATGAAAGTAGAATGGATGGATGGAGAGGGGAGGAAAGGATGGAAGAAAGGATGAAGAAAGAATGGAGGGGAGGAGGGAGGGAAGAGAGGAGGGAAAGAGTGTGGAAGGTGAAGGAGGGAGAGATTTGGGAGGGAAGGAGGGAGAGAATGGTGGATGAAGTGTTACGGAGCGTCCATAACCAAAGAGAATACGAGTCCTTGCATGCGAAAATCCTTAGGGGGTGACTGACTGACAGGGCCGTGTCTAGAGATGCCCCTGATTCTAAAATGATGAGAGAGAGAGAGAGAGAGAGAGAGAGAGAGAGAGAGAGAGAGAGAGAGAGAGAGAGAGAGAGACTTGAGATTATTATTACAGAGAGAGAGAGAGAGAGAGAGAGAGAGAGAGAGAGAGAGAGAGAGAGAGAGAGAGAGAGAGACTTGAGATTATTACTAAGGCAGAACCTATTTTTAATCTGAATAAAAAGAGCGAGAGTTGCAGGGAGAAGTTAATATAAAAAGACGATAAAATTGGAGGAAAAAAGAATATAAAAAGAAAATGATGGCTAATAATGGTAATAATAATAATAATAATAATAATAATAATAAAATAATAAAAATAAACAAACAACATAATCCAATAAAAAATAACAAATATCAGTTGGGCTTTATAAACATTTTTTTTCCTCCATTGTGGCTGAAAAAATTTTGGTTCATGTATTTCTCTTTTCTCTTTTATTTTTCTTCTCTCTCTCTCTCTCTCTCTCTCTTTACGATCCGTGTTTTTGTTCGAGGCACACTTGATGTTTCCACTAACTCAATTTACAGTTTTGCTATTTTCATGTTTTTCTCACATTCATGGTGCTACTCTCTCTCTCTCCCTCCCTCCCTCTCTCTCTCGCTCTTTCTCTCTCTCCCTCTCTCTCTCTCTCATATCCCATCCTATAACAAACAGCCTAACAAGGATCAACAGATATATTGTTGTTTGGTTGCTTGTGTACTCTCTCTCTCTCCCTCTCTCTCTCTCTCTCTCTCTCTCGCTCTCTCTTCTCCTTCATCCTCCCCCCTCTCTGTATTTCACCCCTTCAAATCCTCACACAAATATTCCCCTCGCTTCACTCCAACAACTATCTCTCCCTCTCTCCCTCCCTTCCTCTCTCTCTCTCTCTCTCTCTCTCTCTCTCGCCAAAGAACGTTCCCCTCAGTGTTTACCGGGAGTCGTGAACGTGGGGAGTCTAACTATTCCAATTTTACCTTCCCTGGCGCACAATGAACGTAAATTATCGCTGCAATTGGACAAGGCATCGACCGAGGGTGAGAGGGGTGAGAGGGGTAAGTGGGGTGAGGGGATGAGAGGGGTGAGAGGGGTGAAGGGGTGAGAGGGGTGAGGGGGTGAGAGAGGTGTGAGAGGGTGAGAGGTGTGAGGGGGTGAGTCACCTTGTCTGACCTTAACCTTGGTTTTAGGGGGTTACTGAGAGAGGGGGTGGGGAGAGATAGACATTTAGACAGACAGACAGCTGGATAGAGAGACGTAAACAGACAGATAGGAGGGTCAGAGTGGTGTCTAGGGGGGGTGTAAAGTGAAAGTCACCTACTTTGACCTTTACCTTGCTTGCTGGGGGTCAATGAGAGAAGGGGTGAGGATAGAGATGAGGATAGAAGAGGAAAGGGGGAGAGGGAGATGTATGGCGAGAAGAGAGGGAGGGAGGGAGGAAAAAGAGAGAGAACTGTGAACTGATTAGGAAAATGAACTAAGATGAGAGGAGGAGAGAAAGAGAGGTGATAAGTGGGGAGAAGGGAAGGAGGAGGGAGGTGAAAGAGGGGAAAGGAGAACTGAGGAATGTGTGACTAAAGTGAGAGAAGGGGGGATGGGGGTGTAGGGGAGAAAAGGGGGTAGGGGGAGTTAGGGGAGGGGGAGAGGATGGAAGGGGGAAACCAGGGGAGGGAAGGGTAGGGGTGAATGTAAGTGAGGAAGGGGAAGGGAGGAGGGGTATGAGGTGTGGGGGTGAGGAGGGGCATGTAGAGGAGAACAGGGGTTAAGGGGAGGGAAGTGGGTAATGAAGGGAGGGGAAGAAGGAGGGAAAGAATAGGAAAAATGATGAGAAATGAAAGGAATGAAAAGGAAGTTGCTGAATGTTAAGGAAAGAAGGAAGGAAAGAAGGAAATATGGAAGAAAGGAAGGAAGGAAAGGGAAAAGAGTAAAGAAATAAAGAAAGAAGGGAAGAAAATAAGGGGAGGGAACAAAAGAGTGAGAGAGAAGGAAGGGTGAGAGAGAAGGAGGGAAAAGAGAGGAAGAGGAAGAATGAGGGGGAGGACGTGAGAGAGAAGAAGTGAATGGGAGAAAGAGAGAGAAATAGAGAGAGGGACGGGAAGGAAAAAAATGAGAGAGAGGGGATGGAAAAGGAAGAAAAAATGAGGGGAAAGGGGAAGGGCAGATGAGAATAGGAAATGAGATGTGGTGAGGGGTCAGTGTGAACAGGGCTGGAAATTAGTGGAAGGAGGGGAGAGAGAGGAGGGAGAAGAGGGAAAGAAGAGGGAGAGAAGAGAGAGAGACAAGAGGACGAAAGAAGAGGGAGAAAAGAAGAGGGAAAGAAACGTAACAGTGAAGAAAAAAAGATAAAAAAAAAAAGGCTGAAAGAAACAAATGAGAAAAAAATAAAAAAAAAGGGTAATAGAAATAGTTTTTTCTTAATTTTTCTCCTCCTTCTCCTCCTCCTCCTCCTCCTCTTCCTCTTCCTCCTCCTCTTCCTCTTTTTTTTCCTCCTCCTCCTTCTCCTCCTCCTGGATATTATTTACCCATAAGTACCAGTCAGATATTCATTTTTTCCAGTAGAGGACATTATATTATTTTTTCTATTATTTTCCCCAAAGAAGGAATATTATATTTTTTCCTCCTGACGAGATAATTTTTCCATTAATTTCTTTTCTCCCCAAGACAAAGAATATTTTTTAAAGACGAATATTTTCCCTCTATTTTTTAAAACCAAGACGAGATAATATTCCTCCCTAAGATACGATATTTTTTCTCCTAAGACAATTTTCTTGTCTTATTTTTTTTTTTTTACCTGAGAGAAGATATTTTTTTCCCCAGATAAATTTTTTTTTGGTCAAGACCCAACCTGATATTATTCTCTTCTCTCTCTCTCTCTCTCTCTCTCTCAACCTCCAGCCATTCATTTCCATTCTTCATATAATATATTTTTTTTTCATTTTAACGACACAAAAGTCTTGGAGGGAGTCAGTGAAATTTAAGATGATGATTTATTTAGCGTTTTCGTTTCGTGGCGCGGAATTTATAATGTCGTAAATTTTACCTCTTGTAGTCCTGGGAAATTTGAAGGGTTTATTATTGTTATTGCTATTATTATTATTACTATTATTATTATTATTATTATTATCATTATTATTATTATTATTGCCGTTCATTTTCTTTTTCCTTTTTCTTTCTTTTCCCCTTTCTTCTTCTTTTTCTTCTTCTTCTTCAGTTATTATTATCAATATTATCATTATTATTATTATTATTATTATTTTCATTATTATTATTATTATTATTATTATTATACACGTCCTGTTTCCAGACGATTTAGTACAGTCCTCTCTTGATTGGGACAGCTCTAGCTATCGAGGGCTGCCTTTTAGAGCTTTAAAGAGCTTGGGGTGAGCATAGAGCTTGGAAGTGTTAATACCGCCGCTTTAAAAAGCTCTAATTTTCTCTCCAGCTTACTTCAGACGATTTTATTAATCTGAAAGTGAGTCATAGGAGCCAGGGAGTGAGTCATAGGAGCCAGGGAGTCATAGGAGCCAGAGAGTGAGTCATAGGAGCCAGGGAGTGAGTCATAGGAGCAAGGGAGTGAGTCATAGGAGCCAGGGAGTGAGTCATAGGAGCCAGGGAGTGAGTCATAGGAGCCAGGGAGTGAGTCATAGGATCCATTGAGTCATAGGAGCCAGGGAGTGAGTCATAGGAACTAGAGAGTGAGTCATAGGAGCCAGGGAGTGAGTCATAGGAGCCAGGGAGTGAGTCATAGGAGCCAGGGAGTGAGTCATAGGAGCCAGGGAGTGAGTCATAGAAGCCTGAATACTAACTAGAGAGAACTAAAGCAAATTCTAACTTTCTTCTAACCTAACTAACTCCCCTCTCAGCATAACTTCCTCAATACCTAAATTTCCCTAACTTCAGCAAAGGTACTCCTCTAACAAGCAGTCCAGAAGCACCTCCCCGGGGCTAATAACCTACCCTGAGCAGACTCTGACCTAATTACACCCACCTCGTCACACTGGGTAGGACTCTGAGTGGCTTTGGATATTTCGTAACCCCTCTTCCTTAGCGATTTATTCTGTAAAGTGCATCTTAATATCCACATGTCCTTTACTGATGCAAACTGTGTCGATATTAATGCGATAATAAATGAAATATAATAGAATGCAAAGAGGTAATATGCAAAATAAATCGCTAAGGAGGACACATCAAGACTCTTCCTGTGCCACCTTGACTCACATTCTCCTCTGTTTAGGAAGCACCTTAGCACCTCTTCTTTAGTGATTTATTTTTGGATATGGCTTGTTAATATCCTTTTGTAGGTTAGTTAAGCAGAGTGTGGCGATACTGAAAGGGTTTATGCAACACGGAAGAGGACAGTAAGGTGTAATAAACAAAATAAATTGCTTAGGAAATAACTTAAGCACTTCGATCCAACTTTAATCAAACTTGATACAACTGCTCTGGGCCTGTCAAGGAGCAGACCTATTGTTTTCGAGGACAACAGGTCAAAAATCAAGGTCACAGGGCAAGAAATGAGTCAAACACAATGGAAGGGTTGAGGGTCAGGCAAGAATGAAGTGAATCGATTTTGAGAACAGTCACTTAAAGTCAGTGTCACAGGACAATGACAAACTTTAAGTTCTTAGTCCATTTGTGAGGCGAGTGTGTTGTTCTCTCTGAATTCTCCTTGTTGATATCACTACTTTGCTTATTATCGCCCGCCATTAGCAAGGCGAGGTGATAAAGTTTTTGTCGATGTGTGTCTGTGTGCATCTGTGGGTGTGTGAGTATTTATCTTTTGCCAAAATATCTTAAAAAGTTGGAGACGAATTTTCACAAAACTTTCAGGAAACCGCAACTATGTGGATGTGCAAAAGCCTATTACAAATGGTGAGGGATTTGATCAAAGACGACCAAATACCAGCAGCCATAATTATATTTTTTTAACATGGATTGGCTTTTAGTAAAACGCGGTGACTGAATTCCGTAGAGTTTTGCAAATTAGGTTTGTAGGTAACTTGCACCTTATCCAGCAATATATTTTAGAGGGCGATTAGCATTTGGCTCCCCATTTTTTTTTTTTTTTACTAGAGATCAAATTCCACGCCAGTTCTAGAAAATAGTATCCTCAAATTACAAAATATACCGAACGAATTTTGTTGAATAATGAAGTTTTGTGGGTTAGGCAGAGAGGATTTTTATTTTTTTTATTTTTACTGTGCCTCGCTTGCTCGGATTTTTGGCGTTTGCTGTATTGTTATTGCCTGGGTATTACATGGATTTAAAATTTTAACTGGTGGTTTAGGCTGTCCAGTCATTTAGGATTATAAAGAAAAAAGGAAAAAAAATGATGAAATGTGAGAGGGGTATTTGTGTGGCTTTGTTTTTCTTTACTAGTGTGTCCCTCCCCCCCTCCCCTCCCCCCCCTCTCTCTCTCTAATCCTGCTCTTTCCACCCCGCCTGTCACATGTCGAACGCTATTCTTTCTCTCTTATTTTCAGCCTTTTCAAAACTCTCTCTACTTCAACATTTTTCCTATGTTTCTCTCTCTCCCCCTCCCCCCCCCTCTCTCTCTCTCTCTCTGCCACTAATTCCCTCATCAATCCCTGTCTCTCCTCTCACTTCTCCTCTCGTCTCACACGCTCGGTTTCTCACACACAGTCTTGTCCTCCCCCCTTCCTCTCTCTCTCTCTCTCTCTCTCTCTCTCTATCACTCGCACTCAGCCTATCTACCTCTCCTTCCTCCTCCTCCTCCTCCTCTACTTCTTCTTCCTCTTCCTCCTCCTCTTCCTCCTCCGTCTTCTTTCCACGTCTTTCTCAAAGTATGCTGCATTGGCTCCGGACCTGTCGTGTAAAAATGCTTGCTTCCGTATTCATATTTAGAGAGAGAGAGAGAGAGAGAGAGAGAGAGAGAGAGAGAGAGAGAGAGAGAGAGAGAGAGAGAGAGAGAGAGAAATTGTTAGAAGGGGAGGCTGATAAATGGGCATAAGATGACACGTAAAGAAACAAGAATGTGTGCAATTGCAGAGGGAGAGAAGATTGCCCAAACAAAGCAAGAAATATTAGAGAGAGAGGAGGGAAGGAGGAGAAAAAGATGGAATTATGAGAGGGGAAAAGAGGGGAAAAGGAATTGTGAAAGAGAATCAGAAAAAGAATGAAAAAAAGGAGAATGGTGCAATAAAGGAAGATGGAAATAATGAAAGAAAGAAATATAAGAGAGAGGAGGGAAGGAAGAGAAAAACATGGAATGATGGGAGGGGGAAAAGAGGGGAAAAGAGGGGTGAAGCAGACTCAGAAAGAGAACGGAAAAAGGAAGAATGGTGCAATAAAGGAAGACGGAAATAATGAAAGAAAAAATAAATATGGAAGAGGGAGGGAAGGGGAAAAGTAAAAATGCTAAATTGCGAAAGACGTAAGAATATAAGAAGCAGGAGGGGTGACGAAGACGTGAAAATGGAAATAATGAAAAGAATTAAAAGAGACTGAAGGCAGCAGTAATATGTAAAAATAAATAAATAAATAGATAAATAAAGAAATAAATAAAGGAAAGGAGAGGGATGGATGAAAAAAGAGATAATATGAGAAAGGAGGAGAAGGACAAAATGAAAAATATGATATGCAAAGAAAACTGAATGGTGGAAGAGAGAGAAAATAATGAAAGAATAATTGAGTTGAGAGAGAGAGAGAGAGAGAGAGAGAGAGAGAGAGAGAGAGAGAGAGAGAGAGAGAGAGAGAGAGAGAGAGAGAGAGAGAGAGAGCGGAATTAGATACCATAAAAGAATATATACGAGAAGAAAACGGGGAAAAGAAACAAAGGGAGACTTAAGTAAAAATCAGATAAACATAGAGACAAGAAGAGTGTAATAATAATACTAATAAAAAGAAGGGAATGAGAAGGGGAAGTGAGAAGGAGACAGTTGAAAAATAGATTTATATAAGAGAACAGTATATAAAAAAGAAACAACATAAAGGAAACGAAAAAAATGAAAATGAATGAAAAAAAATTGAAGTGGAAAGAGGAAATATTGATGAAAAAAAGAGAAAGGGAACATAGGGAGAAGTAAATGGAAGAAAAAGAGAGCTGGTAGGGTGGGGTGAGGAGGAGGGAAAGAGAAGGTAAGGATGGGGAAAGAGAGCGATGAGAGAGGCGTGAGAAGGAGAGGAAGAGAGAAGGGGGATAGAGAGAGAGAATGAAGACAGAGGGAGAAAATAGCGAGAGGGGAAGAGATAAGGTGCGGCGTGATAGGATAGCAAGGCAGGGAGGAAGAGGTGGGAGAGAGGGAGGGAAGAAGAAACTGAAGAGAGGGAGGAGTGGGAGGGAACAGGGAGGAGAGAGGAGGAAAGAAATAGGAGAGAGGAGAGAGGACACAGGAGAGAGGAGGGAGGACACAGGAGAGAGGAGGGAGGACACAGGAGAGAGGAGGGAGTATGAAAGGAAGATGTAAAGGGTGAGCGAGGAAGAGAGGAGATAGGAGAGAGGAGAGAGTATGAAAAGAGGATGTAAGAAGCGAGCGAGGGAAGGAGGGAGGGGAAAAAGTGGGAGAAGTGGAAAGAGGAAGGGAGAAGAGATGAAAAGATAAGAAAAAGAGGAGACGAACGATAGGTAGGAGAGTGAGAAAAAGAGGGAGGGAGGGGGGAGAGGGGGAGGAGAAAGAGCTTGGGAAGTGAAAGGAAGGTGGAACAGGGAGGGAGGGAGAAGAGGGGGAGAAGGAGAAGGATGGAAAGAAGAGGGAGGGAGGGAGGTGGGAGGGAGAAAGGGAGGGAGGGAGGGAGAATACGTCAAATGGCAATCGAGGGAAGTTTGAGATAAAAAGGTACTGGGTAAGTGTTTAGAAATTCTAGGGAGAGAGAGAGAGAGAGAGAGAGAGAGAGAGAGAGAGAGAGAGAGAGAGAGAGAGAGAGAGAGAGAGAGAGAGAGAGAGAGAGAGAAAAAATACTGATGGATAATTAATACAGAGAGGAGAAGAGACGAGAAGGAAGAGAAGAGGAAGGCAGAAAGAACCGGTGGAGGAAAGAGAAGACAATGAAGAGGAGAAAAGAGAAGAAGAAGGAAGAAGAGCATAGAAGAGAGGGAAGAGAAAATGAAAAATGGTGGATGCGTGAATCTTAGCTAAAAATGCAAAGTCAATAGGAGTCCAAATATTAACAGATACCGAGCGACAATTACTTATGATCTTATGGGCGAATTATGAGGAATGAAGGAATGAATGACTAAGGAAGGAAGGAAGGAAGGAAGGAAGGAGGGAATGGAAGAGAAAAGAAGGGAAGGGAAGGGAAGGGATGGAAAGGAAAAGAAAGGAAAGAAGGAAGGAAGGAGGGATGGAAGGAAAGAATGAAGGGATGGAAAGGAAAGGGAACGAAAGAAGGAATGAAGAAAGGAAGGATGGAAAGAAGGAAGAGAAGGGAAGGGAAGGGAAGGAGGGAAGGATCGATGAAGGGCGGGGTGTGTGTGGGATAATGATATAAATTAGCCTAATCTAATCTGAGAGAGTGAGGAAATATATCATGCTGAGAGAGAGAGAGAGAGAGAGAGAGAGAGAGAGAGAGGGGGGGGGGAAGATGCCAGTGATGTTTATGATGACAAGGACAACGACAAAGTGTTAAAGAGGAGGAGGAGGAGGAGGAGGTGGAGGAGGAGGAGGAGAAGGGGGAGGAGGAGAAGGAGGAGGAGGAAGAGGAGGAGAAGGAGGAGGAGGAAGTAGAGGGAGGAGACGAGGAAGAGAGAGATAGAAAAAAAACTTGGGAAGAATAGAGGAGGGCTAAGGTGACGATACCTGTTGATTGATTTGCCGTTACCTGTTGCTCGGGAGAGGAGATGGAGGAGGATGAGGATGAAGAAGAGGATGAGGTGGTGGATGAGGATGAGGATGGGGGTGAGGAAGAGAACGCCGACGAGGAGGAGCAGCACGACGAAGACGAAGGAGACGACGAGGACAAGTATAAGGACAAGGATGAGATGAAGAAGAAGAAGGAGGAGGGGGAGGAGGAACAGGAGGAGGAGGAAAAATATGATCACAATGTCATCATAAAGGTAAAGGAAGGGAGAAGAGGAGGAGAAGGAGGAGGAGGAGGAGGAGGAGGAGGAGGAGGAGGAAGGAAAAGAACAAAAATATATAATAGTGAAAGAGAATTTAGGTGACGAAGGATAGACAGAAGGAGGGACGCAGAGGAGGAAAAGAGGAATGGATGGAGGAAAGGAGAGACGGAGAAGGGGAGGGAAGGAAGGATGGTGGGAAGGAGAGAGAGGGATGGGGGGATGGAGAGACGGAGTGACGGAGAAGAGGAAGGATGCAGGAATGTAAAGGAGGAAGGGATGAAGGAAGGAATAAAGAGAAGAGATGGATAAAGAGAGGAAAAGAGATGAGGGAGGTAAGGAGGGAGGGAAAAAGAAGAAGGAGGGATGGAGGGAAGGAAGGAGAAGAGGAAGGAGGGCTGGAAGGGGAGAGATAAACGGGTCAATGAGGAGAAGGAGGGATGGTGGGTGTGGGAGGGAAGGAAGAAGAGGACGCGAGGGAGTGATGAAGGAAAACAAGGAAAGGAAGGAAGGAAGGAAGGAAAGAATGAAGGAAGGAAATAAGGAAGGCTGGGGGAGTTAAGGTGAGGGAGAGAATAACAAAAAAAGGGAGGGCAGGGAAGGAAGATAAGGGTGAGAAGAAGGGAAGGGAGAATAGAAGAAAAAAATAAACAGGATGAAGTAGAGAGGGATGATGAAATGAAAAAGAGTAAAAAGAGAAAAAATGAAATAAGGAGACAAAATAAAAAATAATGGGAAAAGATAAAGAGGAAGGAAGAAGATAAATGAAGAAAAGATGTTGGTTAAGAAGGGTATGAAGGAAGCTAGAGGAAAAAGAATGACAGGAAGAGTAGTAAGAAGGGAGGAGGAAGAAGGGTAGGAAGGGAGGAAGAGGAGTGTGAAGGGAGGAAGAGAAGGGTAGAAAGGGAGGAAGAGGTGTGGAAGGGAGGAAGAGGGTTAGGAAGGAAGATGATTAGAAAGGGAGGGAGAGGAGCAGGAAAGGAGGAAAAGGGAGAAAAAGCGAGGGAGAGGAGGAGGAAGGAAGAAAGGCGAGTAGAAAGGGACGAACAGGGTTAAAAGGGAGAATGATAGGTAGGAAGGAAGGAAGAGGGGTAGGAAGGAAGACGAGTGAAAAGGGAGGAAGGGGGGCAGGAAGGGAGGATAAAGAAAAGAAAGGGAGGGAGAGGAGCAGGAAGGGAGGATAAAGGGAAAGAAAGGGAGAGAGAGGGGCATGAAGGAAGGAAAAGGGAAAGAAAGGAAGGGAGAGGAAAAAAAGGTGATAAAGGCTAGAGAGACGACAGGTTGGATTACCAGACTGACCCAAGGGAGTTGTGAGGCCTGGGAGAGAAAAGAGGCAGATAGATAGATAGATAAGTAGACAGATAGGGGTAGACAGATAGATAAATAGATTCAGATACATGCATATGTAGACATAGACGGGTAGATAGATACATAGATTGATACATATAACATAGATAAACGGATGGGTAGGTAGGTAAGTAGATAGATAGACAGATAGATGAAGATAGACTGAAGTTAAATAGAATGATGGACAAAGAGAAAGGCAAATCAAGCAGAATACTTACATACATACATACATACATACATACATGAGATGAGGCGTGGGGACGAGCATCTTTAAGTGCTATATTTTGCTATTTTTTTGTGGAGACCAATTTGCATTCCTCTGAGTACGTTGACATTCAATTTATGAGTTATTATTATTATTATTATTATTATTATTATTACTATTATTATTATTATTATTATTATTATTCCACTACTACGTAAGTGGAGACTATTGTTCTCGCTGGTAGTATTATTATTCTCTCCTAAAATTCTCGCAACGATTCCTGGAGAACCGGAGACAGCACAAGGAATCTGAAGGGTCCAGGTTATGTGTCCTGGCATGGGCCATTGCTGACAGAAAAAAAAAAAAACATATCTCTCCAATGGGGCCAAGGTCACTAAGAAACACTAGGTGGAGGCTAGTGACTGTCCGGAATACAGCCACAGAGTTCTAAATATTATCATCATCATCATTATTATTATTATTATTATTATTATTATTATTATTGGTGTTTTATAGATGCGATTCATATATGATTGACAAATAAATTAATAACTGAGATAGAATATAGACGCACGAAGAAATGACAGGGGACACAGAAAGACAGAGACAAATGCAAATCAAAGGCACACAAAATACGCACACACACACACACACACACACACACACACACACACACACACACACACACACACACACACACACACACACACACACACACACACACACACACAAACCCCAAGCCCCTCCTAATTTAAAGAAAAGTTAACCCCTTTCACCATAAAAAAAAAGACGAAAAAACAAAAGAAATAAAGAAAAAAGAGAGAAAAAAAAAATCCCCCTGACAATAAACCGACTGGAAAACTTTGTGGAAAAAATCTGGCCTAAAACACGACTTAGATATTTTTTTCTCTGGGGGAAAAATGTGGACAGAAAAATGGTTAATTAGGGAAAAAAGAGGAAGGGGTTGGAGTGGAGGGGAAGGGGAGGGGAAAGGAGGGGAGGGGAGGGAAAGGGAGTGGAGGGGTAGGGCAGGGGAGGGAAAGAAAGGACAAGCAAAGGATGGGGAGGAAGGGAGAAGGGGGAAGGGGGGGAGAGAAGGGGATGGGAAGGAGGGAAAGGAAGGGAAGGGAAGGAAGGTTTGGGAAGGAACGAAGGGGAAAGAAGACAAAGATTGAGGAAAGTTAATATGAGAAAGGAAAGAGATATAAATAGATAGATAGATAGATACAGAGAGAGAGAGAGAGAGAGAGAGAGAGAGAGAGAGAGAGAGAGAGAGAGAGAGAGAGAGAGAGAGAGAGAGAGAGAGAGAGAGAGAGAGAGAGAGAGAGAGAGAGAGAAGAGATATAAATAGATAGATAGATAGATAGATAGATAGATACAGAGAGAGAGAGAGAGAGAGAGAGAGAGAGAGAGAGAGAGAGAGCAAAAAAAACTAACAAATCTGAAACACACAAAAATGAAAACCAGAAATAATGCCAAATTATATTAAAACTAAAAGATACTAGAATATTTGAGAGAATAATGATAATAATAATAATAATAATAATAATAATAATAATAATAATAATAATAAAACTAATACTAATACTAATACTAATACTAATAACAATACTACTACTACTACTACTAATAATAATAATAGTAGTAGTAGTAGTGATACTACTACTACTACTACTACAACTACTACTACTAATAATAATCTTAAAACACCACTAAGTAGTAAAAAATTCCGTTCATCACTATTCTTATCATGCAATTTAGTTACATCGTTTAATACATAATTAATCGCTGATGAAAAGACTTTACGACACATACAGGAAAATATTATCGTTTAACGTGCAGAATGAATTGCTAATGGATAGGTTTTACGACACATACAGAAGGATATTATTGTGTAACGTGCAGAATAAATTGCTAATGAGAAGGATTTACGAGTCATTCAACTGGATTTTATTATTTACTCTGCTAAATAAATCGCAAACAGGAAGATTTTACGACCCTTCGAGAAGAGGGGACAGGAAGGAGCCAATTTGAAGATTACTCACTTTCTTACTCTTCCCTGAGGAGTGTTGTGGGTCCTGGGGGAGGTGAAAGTTAGAGATAGTGAGAGAGTGAGAGAGTGAGTGAGGAAGCACGTGAGGGAGAGTGAGTGAGTGAGTGAGTGAGTGAGTGAGTGAGGGAGTAAGGGAGGAAGAGGGAGAGGAGATGAAGAAAGGGAAAAGAAATAAGAGAGAAAAGAGGGAATGTGCAGGAGGTGAAAATCAGGAATATTGAAGGTAGTGAGTGAGTGCGGGAAAGGTGAAAGTTAGAGAGAGAGAGAGAGAGAGAGAGAGAGAGAGAGAGAGAGAGAGAGAGAGAGAGAGAGAGAGAGAGAGAGAGAGAGAGAGAGAGAGAGAGAAGAGGATGACTGGACCTTATGGGGAGGTGAAAGAGAGATTTTGTAGTGTGAGTGAGTGAGTGAGAGGTGAAAGTTAGAGCTAATAAAGAGAGACTGGGAGTGAGAGGGAGGCAGAGGAGAAAAATGAGGAACAGAAAGGGAAAAAGATTGAAACAGAAGAGGACGAGAGGCTGGGAGAAATAAAGATAGAGAGAAGGAAAAGAGAGAGGGAATAAG
>NC_136981.1:3604913-3619913 GCF_032717465.1 Coenobita brevimanus
AGTAGCTAAGGCAGTGTGTGGTGATGGAAGGTTAGAGCAATGACAGGGAAGAATGGGGAGAGAGGGATGGGATGGCCCTCTCAGGAAAATGGATGGGGAAGGAAGAAGGGGTGGGGGAGAGAGGGAAGGAGGGGTGGAGGGGAGAGGGAAGGAGAGGAGTGGGGGTGACAATCTAGGTCTCGAGATGCGCGGAAAGGAGGCGAGAAAATGCGAGATTCGTGTCCAGAGGAGACTGAGGAAGGGTTTTGAAAGGAATACAGGAGCATGGCCATAATGCTGGGTGACTTGGGACGGGAGGGGAGGTGGAGGAGGGAAAGGGAAAGTGTGGAGAGAAGAGGATTGGAAATGATGGAGGGAAGAGGTGGATTGGAGGGAGAAGTTGAGTGAAGTGAAAGAGTGGATGGAAGCGGAGGTAGTGGCGATGCAAAGAGGTAAATGTGGAGGGAAGAGGAGAGATGGAGAGAAAAGTAGAGTGTGGATGAAAGAGTGGATTGATGAGGGATGATGGAGGGGAGTAGGGAGAGTGGAAGGGTAAAAGGAAGAAGCTGAATGATAGCAAGAATTAAGGAAGCAGGTAGGAAATCAGAAGGCTCTCACTCACTCTCAGATCACCCTCTCAATTATTCTAAAGGAAAACAAAAGAAACGCGCTGTAGGACCAAAATGCAATAAATACAGCATTTAGATAAAAATAATGCACACACACACACACACACACACACACACACACACACACACACACACACACACACACACACACACACACACACACACACACACACACACACACACACACACACACACACACACACACACACACACCCACACACACACACACACACACACACACACACACACACACACACACACACACACACACACACACACACACACACACACACACACACACACACACACACACACACACACACACACACACACACACACACACACACACACACACACACACACACACACACACACACACACACACACACACACACACACACACACACACACACACACACACACACACACACACACACACACACACACACACACACACACACACACACACACACACACACACACACACACACACACACACACACACACACACACACACACACACACACACACACACACACACACACACACACACACACACACACACACACACACACACACACACACACACACACACACACACACACACACACACACCAATACAGACACAGGCATATTTACAAACATATAACTCAGATTAGAAACAAATATCACGTGATTAGTGTAGCACGTAGATTGCTAATTACAGAGTACGTGATTTTAACAGAAGATAAATAAAGCAATAATTTAGATCCATTAGAACACAAAACACGTAGGTAATTAAGAGCACGTAGGTCATTATCAGGGCACGCGCATTAAGAAAAAAACACGTAAGTAATAGGAGCACGTAGAGCAATAACAAAGCACGTATATTAATAACAGAACACGTAGATAGATATAGATAGATAGATAGATAGATAGATAGATAGATAGATAGAGAGAGAGAGAGAGAGAGAGAGGGGGGGAGGGGGCAGAACTCATTATTTAGGCAAAGGTCAAAGTTATGACGTGAGAGAGTAAGAATGAGACAGATAGATAGACAGACAGACAGACAGACAGATAGATAGATAGACTGACAGAATGATAGAGAGGAGGAGGGAGGCAAAAGGAGGAAAGGATGAGTGAGGTGAGGAAAAGAAAAAGAGGGAATAGAAAAAGAGGGAATAGAAAAAGAAGAAGAAGAAGAAGGAGAGAGAGAGAGAGAGAGAGAGAGAGAGAGAGAGAGAGAGAGAGAGAGAGAGAGAGAGAGAGAGAGAGAGAAAGGCACTATCATGCATTATTCACGTACAGGTCTAAGTTGTGACGTGAACTGTGAGGAGCTTCTGGCCTCCCCTCCCCTCTCTCTCTCTCTCTCTCTCTCTCTCTCTCTCTCTCTCTCTCTCTCTCTCTCTCTCTCTCTCTCTTTCTCTTCTCCCATACGTCTGATTTATCGTTCCCCTCTCTCCTTCCCTCTTCTTCTCCCCTTTTTCTTTCCCACTATCCCTCCCCTTCTCTCTCCCTCCTTCATTTTCCTCCCCTTCTCTCTCTGTCTTCCCGCCTTTCTCCCTCCATACGTCAGGTCGTCTCTCTCCCTTCCCTCCTCCCTTTCCCTCCTCTCTCTCACCTCTTCCCTCATTCTCTCCCTCCTCTCCTCTCCCTCTCTCTCTCCCTTCCCCGTCGCCAGCTTAAATATCTTCCCTCGTCTCCCCCCGTGACATTTGCCCCATTTTTCTCCTCTCCCTCCCTCCCTCCCTCCCTTCCTCCCTTCCTCTGTCTCTTTCTCTCCCTCTGTCTAAAATTCCTCCTTTCCTATGTCTAAACTTTCTCCCTCCGTCTCTCCCTGTGACATTTGCCACCCTGTTTTTCTCTCTCCCTCTCCTTCTCTGTCTTTCTTTTCCTCCCCTTCCCTTTCTCCCCACCCTCTCTCTCTCTCTCCATTTCTTCCCACGCCTGACATCTCACTCTCTCCCTGTCTCTGTAATTCTTCCTCCCCATCCTTTCCTTTCTCTCCCTACCTCCTAAATTTCTTCCTTCATCTCTCCTCAAGACATTTTACTTTTCCTTACCAAAATAAATAAAAAAAAATAACCTTCACTCCCTCCCTACGTCTTAATTTTCTTTTCTCAGAAGCTCCGTGTGATATTTTGCTCTCTCTCTCTCTCTCTCTCTCTCTCTCTCTCTCTCTCTCTCTCTCTCTCTATCAAATGGTCTTCCTAAGGGTTCAGTGTTGGGTCCATATGTATTTTTTTTGTATATAAATGACACGGCCGAAAAGTTAAGCAATACCCTATCCAAATTCACACCTGACAGTGTAAATATAAATGCAACCTTATCCCCAAAAGGTGAGTTAATATTAAAGGTGGATTTGGATATCATAACTGGATGGTTTATTAAAGGGTATTAGGAAATATACACAGAATTTTAAATAGAGAAACAAATGGAAAAAGTATGGGCATGAAATGATGGTCCAAGAGATTATAGTTGCTCATTCTATAGTCCTTTTACCTTAACCTGGCCCATATTTTTTCCCATCTGCAGCATATTTCTCGCAGCTTAATAGCAGAATCAGACAATACTACAGCTGCGTGTCCTTTCCATACCACTTCTTTGTGACTAGCATCCTAATCTTGTGTCAGTCTCTTGCTATCACACAGTATTCAAAAAGGAGAGATGGCAGTTTTGGGCCAAGTTAGAGTAAAAAGAGTATAGTAAATGCCTTCTGATTTATGCCTCAGACAGTCTAAAATATTCTCAGCGGTGTAATAAGGAAGAAAAGTCAGTAAATAAAATATCAGATTTTATATTTGGCTATCACAGACTTGTTACCTGGTCAGCTGAAAAAAAATTATTCTCATTTGGTAAAGGTATTTCTTGGACAGGTAAAATAGTTTCGACCGGATCTAGCATCGTCTTGTGATATGAATAGGGGGAGAAATATAGGGGTTTTTAATTAATGGGGTAATGGGGAGGAGGAAGGAAGGGAGGAAGGGTTTGAAAAGGAGGTAGGGAGGGGTTTGAAGAGGAGATAGGGAGAAGAAAGAGAGGGAGGTAGAGGGGAGAAGGAGGAGCAGGTAGGGAGGAAAAAGAGAAGAAGGTAAGGAGGAAAAAGAGGAGAAGGTAGGGAGGAGTGAGGATAGAGGGGGAAGGAGGGAGGGAGGCAATATCTAATCCTGATGCTTCCCTCCCTCCCTCCCTTCTCTGTTGAAATTCTCCCTCCGTTTCTCGTCGTGACATTTTGCCCTCCCTCCTCTCTCTCTCTCTCTCTCTCTCTCTTTCTACGTCACATGAGGACTCCCTACCCCGTTAATAACTTGGTCTAACCTTTCCATACACAGCCTCCCCTCACCTAACCCTCCTCCGATTCCCCTTTCTTCCCCCTTCCCTCACTCCTAAATTTCTCCCTTTACCCCCACGTTCCCCCTCGTCCCTCCCTAGCACCAATATTCCCCTCCACTCCCTCTCACACCCTTCCACAACCCTCCCCTTCCCTTCCCTCCCTCTCACATACCCCTTCTTATTCTCCTCTAGTCACCCACCTATGAAGACAAAAATTCGTCTTATCCTCTTCACCACTTTGACGTAATTTGAGGTTTATTTTTTACCATTCACTTTTAATTTTATTCTGTTCAGGAAAGAGAATTAGAGTGGAAGCAGGTATGGTTATATTTTCCTTTCAGTACAAGAGATTGAGGATGGAGAGGGACGAATTTGAGTGATGGGATCGATATAACCAGGCAACTCCTCTGGCCAGTATTACAATCTCCCTCCCTCTCTCTCTCTTTCTTTCTCTCTCTCTCTACGTCACACCAGGACTCCCTCCCTACTCCCCGAGAGAAGGATGGTGGGACTGCCAGAGAAGGGCATTTTCAGCCTGCAGTCCACAGGGTTCACGTTCAGATGAGGCAACAAAAATAACATTACGAGAGGTTTGTGATTTTAAGAACCGCTGATATAGTAGGTCGATTCTAATTATTTTTTTTTCACTTGTTTTTCTTCCCTCTTTTCATCTTCCATAAAAAAAAGTCTGAGAGAAGCCGTGGCCTCTCACAGATTGCATACTTAATCGGGGTTACATGCATTCTGATGAGCTCTTGTTATGAGGTAGGACTGCGTTTCCTTGGTTACTAATTAAGTACACCTTTCTGTCTGACTAGACCTGGCCATAAGCTAAAAAGAATGTCTCTCATGAAAACAAGTCAGCTATGATGTATTTTCGTAATCTCTCTCTCTCTCTCTCTCTCTCTCTCTCTCTCTCTCTGTCTGTCTCTGTCTGTCTGCCTCTCTCTCTCTCTCTCTCTCTGTCTGTCTCTGTCTGTCTGCCTCTCTCTCTCTCTCTCTCTCTCTCTCTCAAGTTGCCATCATCCTTTCGGGGGAGAGGCTGGTAGATGAGGGACGTCTGTATTACCGGGCAGTGGATTCGCTTAATTTTATCAGTGCCACCACGTGAAGGCGTCCCGTTCCAGCACTACTTCTTGTTCTAAAGAGGTGATGTATTTATCCTGTAGGAGATTCTGAGAGATAGATAGATAGATAGATAGACGCATAGATAGATATACGGATAGATAGGTGATAGATAGACAGATAGATGGTTACGTAAATAGACAAGTAGACTGACAGAGAGAGAGAGAGAGAGAGAGAGAGAGAGAGAGAGAGAGAGAGAGAGAGAGAGAGAGAGAGAGAGAGTATAATCTCGAAATTAAAAACTTTAGGTCACCCTCAGCGCTCTTAAAGTCCGTTTTCTAAATGGCACTGTGGGGTTCGTCACAGCTTTTCCTTAGCGATTTATTTTCACCTTTAAATTTTCTTGTTTGATGTTTATACCTTTTTTAAAATCGACAAATTCTGCATCAATAAGAGGACGATTTAAGGGTGTAAATGTGAAAAATAAATCGCTATGGAAGAGTTGTTAGGGTAGCTTCAGAATGTATAACTCTCAGCTGAATAAAATCGTCTGGAGGTTTAATTTTGGCATCCATTTTCTGTTTTTAGTCTCTGTTTTACACGTTTTCTTTTCGGATGTCAGACTTACCTGATTCATTCTCTCTCTCTTCTCTCTCTTTCTTTCTTTCTCTCTCTCTCTCTCTCTCTCTCTCTCTCTCTCTCTTCTTTTTTTCATTTCGCTTTTTATTTTTACTGTTTTCTATCTCTCTCTTTACCTCTTTTGTGCTTGTGTTTTTGTCCCCTCTGCTTCATTCATCTCTCTCTCTCTCTCTCTCTCTCTCCTTTACCTGCGACTGTTTACATTATTCCCCACACCTGCAGTACATCCAAGGTTGTCATGGCAACGCAGAATCAAGTTAGGGACGAGGTAATCTAATGAGAGCGATACACTAGGAGAGTTGTGTGTGTGGGCAGGTGTGTGTGGGCAGGTGTGTGGGTGTGTGTGTGGGTGTGGGGCAGGTGTGTGGGTGTAGGTGTGGGTGTGGGGCAGGTGTGTGGGTGTAGGTGTGGGTGTGGGGCAGGTGTGTGGGTGTGGGTGTGGGGCAGGTGTGTGGGTGTGGGTGTGGGGCAGGTGTGTGGGTGTGGGTGTGGGGGAAGGTGCGTGTGTGTGTGTGTGTGTGTGTGTGTGTGTGTGTGTGTGTGTGTGTGTGTGTGTGTGTGTGTGTGTGTGTGTGTGTGTGTGTGTGTGTGTGTGTGTGTGTGTGTGTGTGTGTGTGTGTGTGTGTGTGTGTGTGTGTGTGTGTGTGTGTGTGTGTGTGTGTGTGTGTGTGTGTGTGTGTGTGTGTGTGTGTGGTACAAGGGAAGCGTAACAGCAACGTGAGAGGGATGACAAGCATGACAAGTAACGGTAACGAGGTTAAGTAATGTGGCACAGGTGTGGGGGAGGGAGACCCAGATTTTCCAGTCCCGTGTTTAAGGTAGCATAATCGATTTCCTAACACCTTTTCCTCAGCGACTTATTTTGCATATTGTACTTTTCTTTTTATGGAGCTCAGCCAACGTCATCAATATCCACCCTACATCACTTGTTCATTTCCTTCTCCCACTGCCACTGCCATGCCCACACCAGCAGACTGAGCCGTTCTCACAACACTCAAGATACCTCCATAACAGATTTTAGTGGGTCGCTGTTTACAAAGCTTCATGTAGTAGTGGGTGTGTAGATGGTGTAAGTGTGGGTGCGGGTGTGGGTGTAGGTTTTGGGTGGAGGTGAGAGCTGGTTGCGAGTGTGTGTGTGTGTGTGTGTGTGTGTGTGTGTGTGTGTGTGTGTGTGTGTGTGCGTGTAGGTTTGAATGTGTAGGGAAGTGAGGAGGAGTAAGGGCGTAAATATAAATGGACAAAAGAGGATGTGGATGTAGGTCTGGGTGTAAATGTGTGTGAGAGTTGAGAATGCAGGTTGAATGATCATATTCTAAGCTCGTTTGAGGATTTCCTAACAGCTTTTCCTTAGCGATTTATTCTGTACATTACACCTCAATATCCTCGTATGTGTTATTGATGCAAAGTATGTCAATATTTAAAGGATATAAACAGGGGAGTATTATGATGAAATATGCAAAATAAATCGCTAAGGAACAATTGTTAAGAGGCCTTCTACGCTATTTAGAGTAGATATGGGCCCTTGAGTGGCTATACCCTTTTTACATTAACTTGGCCTAAAATTCCCATCTCTCCATTTTGAATACTGAGATGTAACAAGATATTAACACTAGAATGTGATGCTAGTCATGAAGAAGTGCCATGGTAAAGGATGTAGAGTCATACCATTGTCTTATTCTGCCACTGAGCAAACGAGAAATAAGATGCAAGAGGAAAAAAAATCTGGGCCAAGTTAGGTGAAAGGAGTAGGTCACAAGAGACTATGATTGCAGTGGAAATGAGAAAGAGAGGAGGGAGTGTGATGATGAAATGGAAGGAGGGAATGACTGTAATGATGATGATGATGATGATGATGATGATGATGATGGTGATGATGATAATCCTCAAGGTTTGCGTGTGGGTGTGGGGGTGACTATGTGGGTGTCGCTGTGGGTGAAACTCGGGATTGACAATACAGGGACAGTGTGATGGCCCTGGAGTCACTTGAGAGGGGAACAAAAGCCAGTGATTGAGGTGGACAGGGGAAGAGAGAGAGAGAGAGAGAGAGAGAGAGAGAGAGAGAGAGAGAGAGAGAGAGAGAGAGAGAGAGAGAGGAGGGGGGAGAAGGATCGCCATGTTACACCACAGAGCTTGGACGGAATGACAAAAATTCACCTACTCCACAAACCTTCATCTACTACTCCACATACCTCCATCTACTACTCCACATACCTCCATCTACTACTCCACATATCTCCATCTACTACTCCACATCCCTCCATCTACTACTCCACATACCTCCATCTACTACTCTACATACCACCATCTACCACTCCACATACTCCATCTACTACTCCACATACCTCCATCTACTACTCCACATACCACCATCTACCACTCCACATACTCCATCTACTACTCCACATACCACCATCTACCACTCCACATACTCCATCTACTACTCCACATACCACCATCTACCACTCCACATACTCCATCTACTACTCCACATCCATCCATCTATTACTCCACAACTTTATACTATAGGATGTCAGTCATTTTCCTCCCTGGTGCGTTATATGAGCAGGGAAATATACCAAATCTCACGCATTTTCAGGATATACGCTAGCAGAGGAAAGTGAGAAGAAGAAAAGGTGAAATGGTAGGCAGAGAACACCAAGCCTCTCTTTAACATAGAAATATAAGCTAGCAGAAGAAAGTGAGAAGCAGAAGAGGTGAAATATTAGGCAGAGAAACATACCAAGCCTCTCCCAAGTTAGAAATATAAGCTAGCAGAGGAAAGTGAGAAGCAGAAGAGATAAAATATTAGGCAGAGAAACATACCAAGCCTCTCTTTAACACAGAAATATAAACCAGGAGAGGAAAGTGAGAAGCAGAAGAGGTGAAAAATATTAGGCGGAGAAACATAACAAGCCTCTCTTAAGTTAGGAATATAAGCCAGCAGACGAAAGTGAGAAGCAGATGAGATGAAAAATCAGGTCATCTATGGGAAGAAAAAAAATTATAAAACCTCTCTCAGCTTAGGAATATAAGCAAAAAAAAAAAAAAAAAAGGGAAAAGCAGAAGAGACGAAATTTAAGGCGAACTTTTTTCCCGAACATTTCCACTGAAGGCGACGGGAGGCAATCAAGAGACAAGCCCCAGGTGGACGTGGACAGGTGAGAGAGAGAGAGAGAGAGAGAGAGAGAGAGAGAGAGAGAGAGAGAGAGAGAGAGAGAGAGAGAGAGAGAGAACCAGTCTGTCTTTGGGGTTACTACGAGAAAAAAGGTTTAATAGCAGATCTTTCTCTTCCTGTGTCTGTCTGTCTCAAGTGTACGTGAGGAAATGAAGAGGATTTAAGAAATAGTCTCTCTGTTTCCCCCCTTCTCTCTCTCTCTCTCTCCCTCTCTCTCTCTCTCTCTCTCCCTCTCTCTCTCTCTCCCTCTCTCTCTTGCTCTCTCTCCCCAATAATGACTTCCTTCAGTACCAGTATTATCATAATCAAATCTCTCTCTCTCTCTCTCTCTCTCTCTCTGCAGCACGAGTATTACCATAACCCACTTTCACGTAGTTCCTTTGACCTCTTTTCGGGACAAGAATCTGAGGAGAAAGTGAGCCCAAGGGATACTCTTTCTCCATCTCTTTCTCACCATGTTTCCCTTCCTAACCTCAATAACCTTTCACTTCCCGACCTTCTTCCTCTCCTGCTTCCTTCTTCTCTTCTCTTTCCCCTTCTTCTTCGAAATTTTCTACTGTTTCCTTGTTCCCCTTTTTTCCCTTCCTTCTTCCCTTGTTTCTTTTCCTCTTCTTTTTCTTCTTCATCCATTCCTTACATCTATCCTCATTTTTTCCTCCTTCTCCTCCTCCTCCTCCTCATTTCCTTCTTCTTCTGTTACTAACTTCTATGCTCTTCTCCTCTTCTTACTCCTTTATGACCCCCCTCCTCCTTCTCCTCCTCCTCCTCCTCTTCCTCCTCCTGCACTGTGCAGTCCCCTTTTATCTGAGACACCCGTCCTATATACTTTTCAGTCTCCCCAGTGCAAAGAAAGCAATATAAGCACAGATTAGGAGCTGCACAGATAACCCTGAGTTAACGGTCACTACTCTTACTTTCGACCTGTGATGGGCTGTGGATCACTGAGGGTCCCTGTTAGTCAAGTGACCACCATCGGGATTTTTTTAATGTACCAGGGGTCACTGCTTCAGGATGAAACTTGTGTACTTGTCCCACATGGGAGAGTTCCTTGTCTCAGTGGAGCAAACGGAGCTAGGGCCTGATTGACTGCTGCCTACCTTAAAAGCGCCAGGCAAGGCTGCTGCACCACCCCTAAACATCCACACTGTGCAGTGTGTAGCTTCCACGTTATGTCCACAGACTTCCCATTAACTCAATGTAACTGGTTTATAATGTCATGCCGTAACTATTATTTTATTTGTTTACTTTCTCTTTCAGGTTACTCTATCGGGTAGCTTATAGATAAAGTATTATAGAATGTGACTTTTCCTTTCCAATGTTTCCTATAAAATTTCCATGTCAGTTTTTCCATGCTGCATGGTGGTTTTTCTCACTTTTTCCTGGAGGGTTTGGTGGTGGGGGGAGCCTTCTTGCTTTCCTATCCTTATCCTTCAACATGTAGAGTTAGATCTTGTAGTCATAGTTTTCTCTAACAAGCAGCCTCGAAAGGACCATAAGGTCTGTTGCTGTTTGCTTTCCTGTGTAATCCTGTGTAATCCTCCTCCTCCTCCTCTTCTTCTATTTCTTCTTCCTTACTGTTCAAATGAATGACGTTACTTTCTGGGTGACTAGCTTAAACGATTTAGTACCTACCTGACTACAACTGACTGACTGGCTGGCTGACTGACTGACTGACTGACTGACTGACTGACTGACTGGCTGACTGACTGACTGACTGTTCTGACCTCATTATTCTCTCAACTAAGCATCCTTGCATCTTTCTTTTCGTCTCTCTCTCTCTCTCTCTCTCTCTCTCTCTCTCGTTCTGGACTATTTAACAGGGACAGGATACACAAATATCTTCCGGTAATAAAAAAAGAAAAAAACTGCTCGTCTTTCACCTTAAATGGGGCGAAAATTCTATGTGATGTTTTCTGTTTTTTTTTTCTTATATATATTTTTTGACATTGGACGCCTGGTGGTTTAGTGGTCTTAGCGCCTCGGCTGAAGGAGTGGCGGTCATTTATCCATACAGATTCTCTCTCTCTCTCTCTTGCCTTCCTTCTTCCTCCCTCCTATCTTTTAACTTCCTCCCTCCTTCAACCTCCTCTTCCTTCTCCGTCTCCCCACCCTTTTATAACCCTCCCCTCCCTTCTTCCTCCACTCGCTTTCCTCCCTTCGCCATCCCTTCCCTCCTTCCTCTTCTCTCCCCACCCTTCCATCTCTCCCACCTCACGCTTCCCTCCTCTCCCCATCTCCCAGTTCCTTCCTCCTCCTATCTTCCACACTCCATCCACTCCCTTTTTCCTACCCCTACTTCCTTCCCCTCCGCTCTATCTCCTCCTTTTCCTCCTCCCCCACTCTCTCCACTCCCTTTTTCCTCACCCTACTTCCTTCCCCTCCCCTCTCTCTCCTCCTTTTGCCCCTCCCCCTCCCTCTTGAGACACCCTCTACATGAAAATAACCTCAGTAGGATAGTTAGGATTTTCTTGAGTCTACCCTAATGCCTTAAGCCACATTTTCTTCCTTCTTTTATCCCCCCATTCCCATTTTCTCTTCTTTCTTCCCTGTTTCTCCTCCCTCTCTCCTCCTTCCTACGTTTCTTCCTTTCTCCTCCTTCTTTCTCTTTCCTCTCTCCACTATCTTTTCCTCTTCTTCACCTTTCCTCGCTCCTTCATTTTCTCTCCTCTTTCCTTCCTCCTTCCTTTTTAATCTTCTCTCCTCCCTCTTTCTCTTCCTTTTTTCCCTCTTTCCTTCCGTTGTTTTCCTTTCTGGTCCTTCTTTCTCATTCTTCTCTCCACTTCCTTCTCCTTTCCTCGTTCCTTCATTCTCTCTTTTCTTTCCTCGCTCCTTCCCTTTCTCTCTTCCTTGATCTACCCTACTCTCTCTCTCTCTCTCTCTCTCAATACGGTCTCCTCTTTTCTTTCCCTCTTTCTTTCTTTCTTCATCTTCCATTTTCTTCTTTCATCTTGTTCGATTTTCTTTCCTCTCTCTTTCTCCTCTCCTCCCTCTCTCTATCTCTGTTTTTCCTCCTCTTCTTTCTTATTATCTGTCTCTTTTCGTGCTTCCTACCTTCTCTCTCTCTCTCTCTCTCTCTCTCTCTCCAAAGGAAAAAAAACTGAAGGAAATGTCATTATATGGAAGCAAGAGGAAGTGATTAGTGAAGAGCAGGGAGCAGAGAGAGAGAGAGAGAGAGAGAGAGAGAGAGAGTCAGGAAAAGGTTAGGTGTCACTTCTTGTGTTATCAGCTGGGGGGGGGAGAGAAAGGGGAGGAAAATTTATGGGGAGGAGAAGAATGGGGAGAGAGAGAGAGAGAGAGATAGGAGGCAGGGAGACAAAAGAAAGGAAGGAAGGGAGGGAGGGAGGGAGGGACAGGGAGACGGAGAGAAAGGCAAAAGGAAGAGAGAAGGGATGGATGGCGAGAGAGAGAGAGAGAGAGAGAGAGAGAGAGAGAGAGAGAGAAAGACAGAGAGAGAAAGAGAGAGAGAGAGAGAGAGAGAGAGAGAGAGAGAGAGAGAGAGAGAGAGAGAGAGAGAGAGAGAGAGAGAGAGAGAGCCAACTGGTAATTAACCCCCCTCACTGAGAACAGGGGCAGCTGTGTCAGACGCTTCTCTCTCTCTCTCTCTCTCTCTCTCTTATAAAACCATACTCAACCTTTGTCATAAACACTATACTCTCCAACTTGGCCCAGATTTTCGTCCTTTTACAGCTTATTTCACCTAGCTGAGTGGTATAAAAAGACAACTATGCGCCCCTACATCCTTTACGTAGCACTTCTTCGTGACTAGCACCATATTCTAATGTTAAATTCCTCATAGAATTCAGCATTGAAGATGGAGAGATGGTAATTTTAGGCCAACTTAGAGTAGAAGGAGGAGGATAGGCCTTCCCTTTTACTTCCTCCTCTTCTCTCTCCTCCTCCTCCTCCTCCTTCAGTTTCTCCTCCTTCGTTTGCTCCTTCTCCTCCTTCTTCCTTCCTCCTCCTTCTTCCTTCTTCCTCTTCTCTCTCTCTTCCTCCTCGTCTCCCAGTTCCTACTTCATCATTTCCTCTTCTTCTCCTCCTTCTTCTTTCTCCTTTCTCTCTCTCTCTCTCTCTCTCTCTCTCTCTCTCTCTTCATCATCATTAACCCCTTTCTCTTCCTCCCTCCCTCATTCTCTCCATCATCATTAACCCCAAACTCCCCCTTCCTCCTCCCTCACTCCCTCCATCACCATTATCTTACATTATCCAGCCCATAACTTCACCCTTCCCTACCTCAAATATCCGTCTATCTATCTATCTATCTATCTAGTACCCAGCATTAATCTTTTCTCAGCGCTTACGTTTCCTTTAATATCATTCTTTACCTTTTCTTTATTTTTATTTTTTTGCTATTCAATTTCTCTTACACAAATCTGAATCTTTCTTTTCCTTACAATTTCCAGTCTGTCACTCATCTTCTTCACCTTCTTCTTCTTCTCTTAATCATCTTCATTTTCATCTGCTTTCCAAACCTCCACTCTTTCCTACATTCTTCTCTCTCTCCATTCCTCTTCTCTCTCTCTCTCTCTCTCTCTCTCTCTCTCGCTCGCTCTCTCTCCTTGCCCAACTCTATCTTAACTAGGGTTCTAACTCTTTTATTTCTTTTATTACGGCTGAGCTGCCTAGTTAGGACCATAATGTCTGTGTAATCTGTGTAACTCTGTGGGGCTCTTATTTTCCCCCCTCCTCTCTCTCTCTCTCTCTCTCTCTCTCTCTCCCTCTAACATCCTTCATTCTTTCTCCTCGTCAGTGTAGCTACGTAACTCACACCTCTTTTCTCTCACAGTTCAGTCTCCCTCCCTCCCTCTCTCTCTCTCTCCCTTTCTCTTACAGTGACTTTTAAGGCTCGCTGGATTTAATTAAGGCCTAAGCTACATGGGATTTACCTGTTAATCTCTTCCTTACATTTGACTTCAGTTTCCGGAATCTCTCTCTCTCTCTCTCTCTCTCTCTCTCTCTCTCTCTCTCTATCTATCTATCTATCTGGTGAAAGAAAATCTGGGTAAGGGAAGGAGTGAATTTGGAAAAAGGTGAGGAGATGGAGGAAAGAGAGGGGAAGGGGAGAGAAATAGGAAAGTGAGAGAGAGAGAGAGAGAGAGAGAGAGAGAGAGAGAGAGAGAGAGAGAGAGAGAGAGAGAGAGAGAGAGAGATCCTCTTACACATATATCCCTGGCCTTCCTAATACCACGATGTCCCGGGGGGGGCGGAGGGGGGCAGGGGGGCAAGGAGGGGGGAGGAGAAAGGGAGCAGGGGGCAGGGGGGGTGAGGGGGGGATATGTAGAAAGGGGGAGGGATCACAGTTCATTGAGATGCATCCTACGTGCAACGAAAAAACTACACACACACACACACACACACACACACACACACACACACACACACACACACACACACACACACAGAATCCAAGCCACGACAAAGCTGGGTAATCTTGATGGGGGTGGGATTTGGAAGAGAGGGGGGGGTAGAGTGTGTGTGTGTGTGTGTGTGTGTGTGTGTGTGTGAGAGAGAGAGAGAGAGAGAGAGAGAGAGAGAGAGAGAGAGAGAGAGAGAGAGAGAGAGAGAGAGAGAGAGAGAGGGAAATAGTGATGAAGAGGAAAAGAGGAGGAGAGAAAAGATGGAAGGAAAAGAAGGATGGGAATGACTGGGATGAAAAAGAGAAAAGAAAAAGATAAAGGGAAGATAATAAACTGAGAAAAGAGAAAAGTAAAGAGAGAAAGAGGAAGAAGATGGAAGGTAAAGCATGACGAGGAGAGAGAGAGAGAAGAGAGAAGCAGGGAGAGGAGAAGGAAGACGACTAGAGAAACAGAAATGAATAAAAGCGAGAAATAAAGAAATAAAGATGGAAGAGAACAGGGAGAACTTGAGGAAAAATAAAGAAAAGAGAGGTGGAAACAGAAGGATGGAAAATAGAAGGAAAGAGGAAAAAGAAAGATGACAATAACATGAAAAAAAGGAGGAAAAGGGAAGACAGAAAAAAATGAAAATAACAGGAAACAGGAAGGGGAAAGCGTGCGAAATCCTTGGCCCATCAAGACAGCGAATCTTGGAAAATATTCAGGGACAAGAAACTGGAGAGAAACGGAGGAAAAGGGGAGGAAGAAGGAAAGGGGGAGGAGAGAAGGGGAGGAAGAGGGGAAGGAAAGGGGGAGGAAAGAAGGGGAGGAAGAGGAGGAAGGTAACAAGAGGGAAAAAAAAGGA
>NC_136981.1:3624913-3627413 GCF_032717465.1 Coenobita brevimanus
GATGATGATGATGATGATATGACTGAATCCTTGTTCTCTAGATGCTTTTTAGAGATAATGTGCACGTGAAGTCATTTTTTTTTCCTGGTTTTATATGTAAGGTTTCTTTTTCAATCTCTTGGTCATCATCATCATCGTCATTATCATCAACATTATCATCACTGTCATCATCATCCTTGCCCTGTGTACTCAACTGCTGTATAAGTCACTCTCTCTCTCTCTCTCTCTCTCTCTCTCTCTCTCTTTCTCTCTCTCTCTCTCTCTCTCTCTCAACCATCTAATATATGCTAGGAGCGTGGCCACTTGCTCTTCACATTATATTAAGAGGGCAGAAGACGTGGGGGGAGGGAGGGTGGGATGGAGAGAAGAAGAGGGAGGAAAAAGGAGAGGAAAAGGGAAAGCGGAGAGGGGAAGAGAAAGCCTGTCGACAGAAGAGGCGGGAGGAAAGGAGAGAAGGAAAAGGAGGGAGGGAAGGAGAGAAGGAAAAAGAAGAAGGGAAGGAGAGAAAGAAAACGAGGGAGAGAATGAGAGAAGGAAAAAGAGGGACAAAGAAGAGGAAGAAGGAAGGAAGTAGAGAAGGAAAGTGAAGGAAAGAAGAGAGGTGAAAGTGAGCGGAAAAGGAAGGGAAAGAAAGGAGTGAAAAGAGGGAAGGAGGAAATCAGCAAAGGAAAGGCAAAGAAGAAAGCGAGGAGAGGGGAAAAGTAATGAAAAAAGGAGGAGAAAGAGGAGAGAAGAGGAGGAGAAGGAGGAGGAGGAGGAGGAAGAAGAGGGAGCCATATCAAGATGCCAGACAAGCCTTCCCCTCCATTACACAGGACCTCAGGACACACACGCTGTCCCACGTCATCCCTCTCTCTCTCTCTCTCTCTCTCTCTCTCTCTCTCTCACACACACACACACACACACACACACACACACACACACACACACACACACACAAAACACATCCCTTTCCAGCTTCATCCTCATCCATCATTCCACCCAACATTATTTTCCGTTCATTCCACTCGTCAGTTTTTACGTGCGTTTCGAAAATCTATCTGTTTATCTATCTATTTGTGTATCTATCCGCCACATGCATAACTGAGTATCCCCGCTCATGCATAAAACACGGCAATGGGAATCAATACACACGAGCCGCACTGTGTGTAAACAAACGCACGTGGATCGATCAGCTGATTTCTGTTTACATTTTATCGCGCTAAGTGGTACCCTGTCACGTGGGGTATAAGAGCTTTGGGAAATTGTCACACACGCGCATAGCACATAGCATACAAGCATAGGATTCTCTCTCTCTCTCGATTCATGGGACACACACACACACACACACACACACAAAGTCAAATATGCCAGGAATTAGTTAAAAAATGTTCTCTCAGCCTGAACAGTAACAAAAATAAATAAATAAATAAAGAGAGCGAAGGAATGCTATATTCACCCGGCATGATGGAACAGAATTTTTGCGTCTCTCGTTTTTTTTGCATCTTTTTCCCTTCAGCAAATCATTCGCAATTACATAATAAAAAAAAAAAAACTTTCGTGGCATTTCAGAATTCCATGAAGTCTATTGCAAAATCCCTGGTTACATAGAGGGAGATGAAATTGAGTTCCAAAAGACAGCATTTTCTTTATCATAATTTTCGATCAGCTTATTGCACGTTGATATTCTCATGATCGATATATATGTAATCACTGTCGCCTTTCAAAATGCTTCACTAGTAGAGGAGAGAATACTGAGGGGTAATATTCAGGATAAATCGCAAAGAGAGAGGTGTTAGGGAGCCTCCAAAGATGAGAATACTCCCTGAAGTGTAGTTTTTTTTTTTTTTAATGGTTATTTCTAGGGACCAACAAATAATGAAATTTTGCCTTGGGGAATTTTTTTGTGGTAAGGGTGTGTGAGAAAAAATGGGTGTAGAAATATATGTGAGTATAGTGAAAAAATGCAGATACGGTGTCAAAAAACTCTCTCTCTGTCTATTTGTCTGTGTGTCTGTCACACACACACACACACACACACACACACACACACACACACACACACACACACACAAATTACCCCCCTTCACACAGCCTACTCATATATAAACCACCAAAGGATATCACGCTACAGAATTTCACACAAGTCAACAGCTACACTCATCCCCCTCTAACTTTTAATGCTCCCCCTCCACAGTCCCCAATGTACACCACAACCCCCTCTCCCCGTGCGTCTCCCCTTCCATTGTCCTTCCCCCTCCTCTCATCCACCCCCCTCAATCGTCCCTCCCCTTCGTCCCATTTGCTCTCCATCATCCATCCCTTTCTCCCACATACTTCCCCTTTCATCGTCCCTCCCTCTATTCCCTGTCCCCTCCCCCATCATCCCTCCTCCCCTCCCTTCGTATGTCCTCCCCAACGTCCCCACTCTCCCCAGCCATACACCCCAGCCCAGAACATAGCACGGCAATGAATATCCGACGGGTGAAAAGCATAACAGTTCCCACAATAAACATACACC
>NC_136981.1:3632413-3647413 GCF_032717465.1 Coenobita brevimanus
GGCAGTCTGTCTGTCTCTGTCTTTCTTTCTCACTCACTCTCTCTCTCTCTCTCTCTCTCTCTCTCTCTCTTTCTTTCAGTAACACATTCCCTCCTTTACTCTCCTTGTCTTGTAAACATTGCAAACATTTGGCCTTAGTGAACACTCTTCAATTTCCCTTCCATTAGCAACTCAAACACACGCCCACTTTCTCACTTTCTCACATTCTCTCTCTCTCTCTCTCTCTCTCTCTCTTTATTTTCTGCAAGGGTTTACTTTAATTTTTGGACTTTTTTTGTTTATCTTTTTTTTTCTCTGGCTCCATTTTCCATATTTTTTTCTCTTTTCTTTCTCCTCTCTCTCTCTCTCTCTCTCTCTCTCTCTCTCTCCGCCAGAGTATACATGCACCCTCATTTGCACGCCTAAGCACCCCAAACATTTTCTCCTGAAGAATGCACTCACTTAGGCTACACGAGTCCACTTACACACACACACACACACACACACACACACACACACACACACACACACACACACACACACACACACACACACACACACACACACACACACACACACACACACACACACACACACACACACACACACACACACACACACACACACACACACACACACACACACACACACACACACACACACACACACACACACACACACACACACACACACACACACACACACACACACACACACACACACACACACACACACACACACACACACACACACACACACACACACACACACACACACACACACACACACACACACACACACACACACACACACACACACACACACACACACACACACACACACACACACACACACACACACACACACACACACACACACACACACACACACACACACACACACACACACACACACACACACACACACACACACACACACACACACACACACACACACACACACACACACACACACACACACACACACACACACACACACACACACACACACACACACACACACACACACACACACACACACACACACACACACACACACACACACACACACACACACACACACACACACACACACACACACACACACACACACACACACACACACACACACACACACACACACACACACACACACACACACACACACACACACACACACACACACACACACACACACACACACACACACACACACACACACACACACACACACACACACACACACACACACACACACACACACACACACACACACACACACACACACACACACACACACATCTCAGAGGAAACTTTCGGTACTAAGATCACGTGAACTTGTGATTGTTTTTCCCGTCTATACAAACTTGCTAAACATCCTCACTTCTGCGACCTCACTGACCTCTCTCACATCCTAGTTTAGCGGATTTTGCTCAAGCCCTATGTTTGTGTTTCCTCCCTCCCCCCCCCCGTCTCTCTCTCTCTCTCTACTTTACTACCTCTTTAAATCCCCAATCCCCCCCCTCTTTTTCCCCCACCCCCTCTCTTGCCTTCCCAGTTCGCTTCCCGTCTCTTCACACACCATCCCCCTTGCCATTCTTTCTCTCTCTTCCTCCTCTCTTCCTTCTTTTGCTTCCCTCTGTTTCCTCTACTCTCTGTCTTTTTCCCCTTCCTCTTCTTCCTCTCTCCTCTTTCTTCCTCTTCCTCTCTTCCTCCCTTTTTCTTCCTCGGTCTTCCTCCTCCTAATCTTCCTTTCTTCCTCTTGATCCGCCTAAGAATTACCGGCTGACATCTGGCCTCCCACACTCCATTTCTTTTTAGAGAGAGAGAGAGAGAGAGAGAGAGAGAGAGAGAGAGAGAGAGAGAGAGAGAGAGAGGAAAAGAAAAACTATCCACTTTTAGCATTTCTGACTCCAATCAAATAATTTATGAGAGAGAGAGAGAGAGAGAGAGAGAGAGAGAGAGAGAGAGAGAGAGAGAACAGCCCACCTTTTTTATTTCCGAGTCCCATTCAATAATTTACGGCCCAATAAATATAATGGTTATCTAGGCCATAAATCAGGTATTTTTTTTTTTTATTGTCCTGACGTCCATACAAATTAATGAAGGAATGAGACGATGAAAACAACAGCAATAATAATAATAATGGTGATGCTTACAATAATAATAATAATAATAATAAAAGAGAAAAGAAGAGGAAAAATAAAAATAAAAAGAAGACGAAGAGTAATAATAATAATAATAATAATAATAATAATAATAATAATAATAACTACAACGACAAAAACAATACGAAACAAAACAGATGAGTAAACACAAATTAACATTAAGGAAAGTAAAGGAGGATAAGCGTATGTTAATAATAACGCAAAAACAAAATCTCACAAATAACCAGTAAAGAAAATAAGGAGTGTTAAAAATAATCACAGAAGAAAAAATAAAGGAACATCAACAGTAACTAACTACAAAGGAAAAAGTAAGATGCGGAAAAGAAAGAGGTCATCACTGCCTTCCTTCAGCGTAAGATTAATTAACAAACACAGGAGCTTCAATTAGGCACTCAGACTCCCTCGCCCACCTGTGAGTTATTTCTAATTGGTGGGCTTCGGTCGGACTTCGCCAGGAGGGAGGCGTGTAACTTTGAACTTAACATGGTAAACTAGATGGTAATGGAGCAAGGTGGGCCTCAACTCACACAAGAAACTCTGTGTGTGTGTGGTTGTGTGTGTGCGTGTGTGGGTAGGTGGGAGTGAAAGGAAAGGCTGTAGAGGTTGGGTGAGGGTTGAGGGAGGGTGTGTGGGTGTGGGATGAGGATTGGGAGAAGGTGTGTGGGTGTGGGGTGAAGGGAGTGAAGGGAAAAGGTGTGTAGGATGTGGAGTGAGTGAGTGATGGGAAGGGTGGATGTGGGTGGAGGAGTGAGTGGGGGAAGGGTGTGTTGGGAGTGGGTGTGGAGGATACGGGGGAAAGTGTGTGTAAGGAGATGCAATGTTTGTGTCGCTGTAAGCCCTGAGAGAGGGTGTGTGGGAGTAGGATGTAGGGGTGAGAGGGTGTTGGAAGGAGTGATGTGGGAGAGTGTGTGTGTGACGAGGGTGTGTGAGGGGGTGAAAGCGTAGGAGTGCTTTGTTGGAGAGTGGGTGTGTGAGAAAGAGAGTGTGTTTGGGCACTATGGAAGAAGGTGTGTGAGTAGGTAAGAGTGTAACTGTGTGAGGGTGTGTGAGGGGGAGTTACTATGCAGGTGAATGTGTGGAAAGAGGTGCTGTGAGAAGTGAGAGGGTGTGGGTGTATTGTGTGCTTGGGAGAGGGTGTGGGAGGGTGTAAGGGTGTGGGGTGGAGAGTGGGGGAAAGGGGTGGAAGAGTATTGTGGGAGAGAGATTGTCGGGGAGAGAGGTTGTGTAGGGGAGAGCGAAAAACCTAATGCAGAATTGTAGGTACTGAAGTCTGTGGAGGAAACGTACCTTTATCAACAGAGAAGTGGAAAGCTGGAGGGAGAGAGGGAGAAAAGAGGAGGAAAGATAGAGAGAAAAAGAGAGAGAAAAGGAAGGAAAGTGGTAGAAGAAAGAGAGAGAAAAGGAGAGAGGGTGGAGGGAAGAAAGCATAGAATAGTAGGGAAGGTGCAGGGAAGAAAAGAGGGAATGTGAAGGAAAGTGAAGGAAGGCTAGCGACAAGGAGGGTGAAGGAGGGAGAATGGAGAGAAACGGAGGAAGCAGGATGAAAGAGAGAAAGTGGAGGAGGGTAAGGGAAGGAACGTGGAGGAGGAAGCAGGGTGAAGGAGAAAGCAGAGGAGGGAAAATGAAGGAGAGAAAGCGTAGGAGGGTGAAGGATGAAATTGCCTCAGAGTCTGTTTGGATATCCTGGTTGTAACATAAATCAACACACACACACACACACACACACACACACACACACACACACACACACACACACACACACACACACACACACACACACACACACACACACACACACACACACACACACACACACACACACACACACACACACACACACACACACAAACATATACAGTACACACGCAATTTTTACCTATACAAATAACATCAAAGCATGCATTACGGACGAGCACAAGCGTACAGTCACAAACATTCACACAAACAGACTCAACAATGTTTTTACCTGTATGATTAATTTTAAGCATATATTTCAAACACACACACACACACATACAAGCACCTCCACACCCCCACTCAAGCACGTCCACACCCCCACACCCCCACACTCCTACACCCACACCCACACACAACAAACCCACTTACTGTTTTATCTGCACTATCAACTTCAAAGCAGATATTTAATGCAATGACAACACCATTTAGAGCAACTCCTATTTACAACCACAAACACAGGAACTAAATTACACCCACACCAGTAAAATGGAATTCCTTTGTCATCACACCAGAATCATCACTACCACAATATCTCACCACAACATCATCACAACTACTACTATCCTGAACTATCCTAACAGCAAGACCACATTACATTAACTATTTCACCATAATAGTATCACAGCATCCCACTACATCACACAACTTCTTTCCTAACTCCTCTCCCTGACTAACTTAACTAGAGCATATTACATCACTCCTTCAAAAGAATTACATTGAGATCCAAATTGTCGTCGGGTAAGAAGGGTCCCTAACACTTTCTCTTTAACGAATTATTTTTCAAGCAATCAGTTAATATCCTCTTCCCGCAACTTATGTCTTCTTAATCATCCCGCTGCTCGATCTCTAGCAGCCTCAATATTCAGTCCCTTATCCCTGAGGTCACTCTGTATGATCTCGCCCATGTATTACACCAGGACCACACCACCACATCAACACCCGCCACATCGCTACACCACAACACCAGTCACACCACACCACACCACCACAACACCACAACACCACAACACCACAACACCAGGGCCATACCAGCTTCACCATACCATCGACAAGGCACAACATACCACTGCAATGGGAGCTGTATTCTTGGGGGGGTGGGGGTAGGAGCCTTCTTAACACCTCTTCCTTAGCTATTTATTTTGCATACACCTTAACACTTTCTTGCATGTTATTGATGTTGTTATTGATGTAATTATTGATGTAGTTAGGGGCATGAAGATTATGAAAGAGAGTTATGTAACGTGTGGAATAAATCGCTTAGGAAGAGGCTTTACGTCATCACTGAAGTCACTTTACATTCTACCCATAACAAGATCAGTCACGCAGTTCACCACATTATCTTCCCTCACCCTCTTCCTCCTCCACCACACCACCACAGTACCACATCATCCTACCACAGCATCACAACCACCACTACATTACCACAACTAACATAAAGCCATAATACCGTATCGCACTATACCACACCACACCACACCACACCACACCTCACCGCAACTACCACAAGTCCCTACAACACACCACCACAACTACCACAGTTCCACAACACCCCGAACCCATCCCAGCTATCACCACAACCGCCACACAAAGCTAAAACTACAACAGAACAACCACACCACAACATTACATCACCCCACCACATCACAGCTACCACAACTACCACCAGCATACATCACTACGCCACGCCACACCACAGCGGCACAACACACCACCACAATTCATACTAAATCTCACAACCACCAAGAATACCACCACACCACCTCACCTTTACCACACCACTTAACACATTCCCTCATACCACATCATAAGCACCACCACACCACCACACCCTTAACACCACACTTCTCCACACAATAAAGAGGAACCCTACTTACTTAACTGCGTCATTTGCCCACCACTACTACCACATCAACCACCACCACCATACCACACCCACCACACCACAGCTACAAATCCCAGCAAGCCACCACATCTGCCACCACACCACACTACCACACTCACCACACAATTCAGAGGGGACACACTTTATTACACCGTCCATTGCCACACCACCGCCACAGCCACCACCGCAACCACTACCAAACCACACCACCACAACCACTATACCACACCACAACACCACACACCACACTTGCCACACAATAAAGACGAGGCACACTTTATAACAGCGTCCATTATCACGCTGACGAATTCTCAACTTGGACATTTCCACCTCCTGTAGTGTACTGCGGTTAACGCCACACTACCACAGTTATCACCACCACATTTATTACTACCACAGTGAGTAGAAATATTACCACCATAGCTACCACATTTACCACAGATGCTTCTACCGCAACTACCACAATGATTTCTACCACAACTCTTACTACTACCACAACTTTCACACACTCCACAAATATTACTACCACAACCACCACTGCTACCACAAATATTACTACCACAACCACCACTGCTACCACAGTTATTACTACTACAACCACCACTGCTACCACAAATATTACTACCACAACCACCACTGCTACCACAATCATTACTACCACAACCACCACAGCTACCACAATTATTACTACCACAACCACCACAGCTACCACAATTATTACTATCATAACCAACACTTCTACCACAATTATTACTACCACAATCACCACAACCAACTGCCACAGTCATTACTAACACAGCCACCACCATCTATCCATCTATCTATCAATTGCCAGACGCCTTAATCCCGTAAGGGATGGCCACAAACAAATCGCCTCAATGTCACCCGTTCCCCCGCCATTTCACTGCCTTGTTCCCAGCTCACACCCCCCTCTCTTTCATATACCTCTCCACTCCATCTCTCCATCTCATCGTTGGCCTCCCCCTCCCTCTCCTCCCTTCCTCCACCTCACTCACATACACTCTCCTCTTTAGTCTCTCTCTACATCCTCTCCACATGGCCAAACCACCTCAGTGTATTTCTCCTAACACTTTCCATCACATCCACATCCACACCACAACGCTCCTTCACTTCCTCATTTGTCAGTCTGTCTCTCCATGTAATTCCACTTGCTCCTCTCAACTAACAGCCACCACAACTACCACAAATATTACTACGACAATCATCACCGCTACCACAGTTATTACTACCACAATCACCACAGTTACCACATTTATCACTACCACAATCACCACAGTTACCACAATTATTACTACGACAATCACCACAGTTACCACAATTATTACAACCACAATCACCACAGTTACCACAATTATTACTACCACAATCACCACAGTTATCACAATTATTACTACCACAATCACCACAGTCACCACAAATACTGCTACCACAATCACCACAGTTACCACAATTACTACTACCACAATCACCACAGTTACCACAATTACTACTACCACAATCACCACAACTACCACAATTATTACTGCCAAAACCATCACTGCTACCACATTTATTACTTCCATGACCACCACATTTATCACAGTTATTACTACCTCAGTCACCACAACTACCACAATTATCTCTACCACAACTACCATAAACAACATCAACGCAACTGGAGCAACCACCACTACTACCAACACCACCACCACCACCACCACCACCACCACCACCACAGCTGACACCACATCCAGGGAAGTCCATTACCATACCTACTATCACAACCACCATCACTACTACTACAATTCCTACCACCACTACCACCACTACTACCACAATTCCCGGCATCATTACCACAACCACAGCTATTACCACAACTACCACTACCAAAAGCGCAACCAGTACCAAAAGCACCTACATTCATTACCACCACCACCACCACCATCATCCCCACCACCACCATCATCCACACTATCACCACCACCACCACTACCATCACCACCACCACCAACATTAACATCCCCACCATTTTGCACCACTACCACCATCACCACCACCACCACCACCACCACAATTCCTACTACAGCATTATCACACCAGCTCCCATTCGCAGGGCAAATTAATGGCAGTGTGTCCTGGCCAAGGGTACAACAACAACAACAACAACAACAACAGCAACAACACTCCCTGGCTCTTGTGGGAGATGGAACAAATAAACAAACAAATAAACAAAGAAATAAAGGAACAAGTAAATAAATATCTACCTTCAGTCTCTCTCTCTCTCTCTCTCTCTCTCTCTCTCTCTTGAACTCGCAACCACAAAAACAAACACAAACACACTTACAGACACACACACAAAAAAAACTCAAGCATACACAGAAAAACACTCACAGAAAGGCAGAAAACACACACACACACACACACACACACACACACACACACACACACACACACACACACACACACACACACACACACACACGCACGCACACTTAGAAGTCACCCCTAGTTCCTCTTCCTTACCAGTATATTAATCGATACTGAACCTTAACTCCAAAAGGGAGAGAGAGAGAGAGAGAGAGAGAGAGAGAGAGAGAGAGAGAGAGAGAGAGAGAGAGAGAGAGCTGGAGGGTGGACGACGAAGAACATGTCCACAAACACACACAAAAAAAAAATCAAAAAAAAAAAAAAACTCCAGAACTTTGGTCGAAAAAGTTGGGCAGAAAAACTTAAAACAACAATGCCAAAGGGATCTGTGAGAGGGAAGGGAGGGGAGGAGGGAGGGGAGGGGAGGGAGGGAGGGAGGGAGGGAGGGGAGGAGGGAGGGGAGGGGAGGGGAGGGGATGGAGGGAGGGAGGGAGAGGGAACGGAGAGGAAGGAAGGATAGGGGATGAAAAAGGACTGGGAAGAATGAAAGAGAGGGAAAGGAGAAAAAATAGGAGAGAGAGAGAGAGAGAGAGAGAGAGAGAGAGAGAGAATACGAGGAAAGGGGAGGGGAGGGTAGAGGGAGGGAGAGGGAAAGGAGAGGAAGGAAGGATAGAGGATGAAAAAGGACTGAGAAGAATGAAAGAGAGGGAAAGAAAGAAAGACTAGGAGAGGGAGAATAAGAGGAAAGGGGAGGGGAGAGGAGGGGAGGGAAGAGGAGGGGAGAGGAGAGGGAGGGGAAAGGGATAGGAAGGACAGATGAGAGATAAGGTGGGAATAGAGAGAATGAAAGAGAGGAAAAGCAAAAAGAAGAGAAAGAGGGAGAGGGAGAAAGAACAACAGGAGAGGCGAGGGAAAGGAAAGAGGGAGAGGGAGGAAGGCTGGGATAAGAAATAGGAATGGGGAGGATGGAAAAGGGTGAAAGGGAGAGAGAGAGAGAGAGAGAGAGAGAGAGAGAGAGAGAGAGAGAGAGAGAGAGAGGAAGGATAAATCTATTGGAAGGAAATGGGGGAGAAAAATGTGAGAGACGGAGGGAGAGGGCTGAGGGGAGATTATATATAGATTTTAAAAAGGGTGAAGCATTGAGGGAGGGAGGGAGGGAGGGAAGGAGGGAGGGAGAGAGAGAGAGAAGGAAGGGAGGGAGAGAGAGGGTGTGAGAAGGAAGGGAGAGAGAGGTGAGGGAGGGAGAAAGATTACACACAAATGATGGGAAACAGAATAAAAAAAATGAGGGAAAGAGAAAGAGAGATGGAAAAGAAAAGAAAATAAGAAAAAGAAAATGAGGGAGGGAGGGAGAGGTGAAAGAAGAAGAAGTGATAAGAAAATGGAGGAGAGAAAGGGAGAGAGAGAGAGGGAGAGAGGGGTGAAGAGGGATAGAGAATAATTTTAAAAAGAGGAAGAGTGAAGGAGGGAGAGAGGGAGGGAGGGAGGAAGGGAGAGAGGGAAGGGTGAAAGAGTTAACTAGATACGTTGGAAAGGAGGAGAGAGAAGTAGGGAGGGAGAAAGGGAAGGAGTGAAAGAGGGAGAAGAGACAAATGAAAAAGGAGAGATGGAGGGAGAGAGGGAGGGAGGGAGGGAAGGAGTGAAAGAGGGAGAAGGGACAAATAAAAAAAGAGGGAGGGAGGGAAGGAGGGAGGAAGAGAGTCCATTTCAGCGAAGACAATACCTCACACTCCACCTGTCTCCCTTAGGAGGAAGAAAAGGAAGGAAAGAGATTAGGGGGGGCGGAGGAAGGAAGGAAGGTAAGAAGGAAAGGGAGGAAAGATAGAAAGGAGAAATGAAGGAAAGATGGAAGGAAGAAATGAAGGCGGGAAGTAAGGAAGGATGGGAGGATGGAAGAAAAAAATAAAGGAAGGAAGGAAGGATGGATGGATGGAATAGGAGAGAGATTTGGAGGGACGGAGGAAAGAAGGAAGGAAAGAAGGAAGGAAGGGGGGAAGGAAAGGTGGAAGGAAGGAATTAAAAGAAGGAAGGATGGATGGAATGGAAGGAGAGATATTAGGAGGGACGGAGGAAAGAAGGAAGGAAGGAAGGATGGAAGGAAGGAAGGAAAGGTGGAAGGAAGAAATTAAAGGAAGGAAGGATGGATGGATGGATGGAATGAGAGAGATTAGGAGGGACGGAGGAATGAATGAATGAATGAAGGAAGGAAGGATTGAAGGAAAAAAGGAAGAAAGGACAGAAGGATAGATGGATGGAAGGGAGAGATTAAAGATGGAAAGATGGAAGGAATGAAAGAAGGAGGGAGGGAGGGAGGGAGGGAAGAAGGTAGGGAAGAATGAATGAATGAATGAAGGATGGAAGGAAGGAGGGAAGGAAGTAACAAGGAAAGAAGGAGGGAGAAAATAGGAGGGAGATTCGGACTGAGGGAAGGAAGACAGGAAGAAGAGGAAGCAGAAGAAAGGATGACAGAGAGGAGAAGGAAGGATAAGGATCTGATGGAGGGAAGGAGAAAGATAAGGAGGGATGAGGGAAGGAAATAAAGAAAGAAGGAAGAAAGAAACAGGAAGCGAAGGAGGGAAGAAGGGAAGAGAGAGTGAGAAGAGTAAGAAGCAAAACGGAGAGAGAGAGAGAGAGAGAGAGAGAGAGAGAGAGAGTGGAAGATGAAAGCTGTCACGGTGAGAGACTGAAGACTTATGTGGAGAAGAGTGGAGGAGGGAGGGTGGAGGAGGGAGAGAGGGAGGTGAGGGAAGCCGAGAGGGAGGATGGAGGAGCTAGGGTGGGAAAAAGGGGTTGGATGATGGAGAGAGGGAGAGAGGAAGAAGCAGAGAGGGAGGTGAGGGAGGGAGAGAAAAAGGTATGGAGGGAGGAAGATATACAAAGAGAGGTGAAGGAGGGAGGGCAAAAGAGAAATGAAAGATGGAAGAGATAGGGAGGGAGAGAGTGAGATGAGGGATGAAAGAAGTAGGAGGGAAAAGAGAGGTGAAGGATGGAAAAGACAGAAAAAGTGAGGATGAAGTAGGAAGGGAGAGGAATACGCGAAATATAAAAAAAAAAGTATTGGAAATTTTACAGGAACGACTGAATTGGACCTCAATATATTCTAAAGCACTGTTACCTGAAGGGAAAATTAACAGTACATATATACCTGCGTTGGTGCTGTATTTTCACCCACCTGAAAGAGAGGTAAAAGGAGAAATTCAGATTCTTATTATTATTCAGATTTCTGTGTGTTTAAAGGATAGATCAGAGGGATAGATAATATTCAATCGACTTTTAATCCTTTCAGCTCGAGGACGTGATCTGTGTTTTATTCCTGCTCCTAACACCTCTTCCTTACCGATTTATTTGTTTGGATACGGTTGGTGTATATCGCTCCGTACGCTAATTATGCAGAGAATGGTGACGTGAGGATGATTTATGTAACAGGGAAGAGGAGGGCAAAGTGTAATAGGCAGAATAAACCGCTTAGGAACAGGTGTTAGGGAGCTTCCTCAACCGACGAGTATCCGGGTTCTAGCGAGGCAAATTATTCTAGGGGAGACTTTTCTAACTGAGGGGTTTAGAAAGAGCCTAGATTAACCCCTTCAATAAAATAAATTCCTAAGTTGAATATAACTGTCTGCAGAAGAAAAGAAAATCGTCCTGGGGCTGAAAGGGTTAGGTATAATATATTTTACTGTGTTTTGGCCTATGGGGAAAAGGTGAAAGGAAAATAGGAGAAAGAAAGAGAGAGAGAGAGAGAGAGAGAGAGAGAGAGAGAGAGAGAGAGAGAGAGAGAGACGGAAGAAATGGATGAAAGACGAACTAAGAAATAAAAGAAAAAAAGGTTGTGAGTTTGACAAGAGCGAAGAGACTGATAAGAAGAGAAGGATATATGGATTGTGGTAAATTGAGAGAGAGAGAGAGAGAGAGAGAGAGAGAGAGAGAGAGAGAGAGAGAGAGAGAGAGAGAGAGAGAGAGAAAAAAAACCATCTGGCAATAACCTCTGGTCAAGCACAACCCATGCACCAGCTGCGTCGCAAAGGTGTGTGTGTGTGTGTGTGTGTGTGTGTGTGTGTGTGTGTGTGTGTGTGTGTGTGTGTGTGTGTGTGTGTGTGTGTGTGTGTGTGTGTGTGTGTGTGTGTGTGTGTGTGTGTGTGTGTGTGTGTGTGTGTGTGTGTGTGTGTACCTGAACATTTGTGGTGAGAGGATTTCTTTGACACACACACACACACACACACACACACACACACACACACACACACACACACACACACACACACACACACACACACACACACACACACACACTCACACACACACAAACATCCCTCCCTCACACAACAACAGCAGCCACCACCACAACAACAACACCACGCACACAACAACATGATCATCCACAGCAACAACAACAACACACACACACACACACACACACACACACACACACACACACACACACACACGCACACGTTCCCAGTAGCATGTCAGGATTCCAATATTCGTATCACTCGCTTTGATCCATATGCTTACTTGGATCGAGGATGTTCGTCTTGAGGGAGTTTGAGGTGTGTCAGTAAAGCATTATCTCTCTCTCTCTCTCTCTCCTTCATTTTCTTCTTCTCTCTCTCTCTCTCTCTCCTTCATTTTCTTCTTCTTCCTCTTCTCCTCTTCCTCCCTCTCACCTTTCTTCACTCCTTTCTCTCTTCTCGTCTCATCCTTAATATGCCTCTCATCCCACGTCTCTCCTACCTCTCTCCTCCTCCTCCTCCTCCTTCTCTCATCCTCCACCCCTCTTCTTCCCTCTTCTCCATCTCTCCCGTCTCTCCCTTCCCTCCCCCTCCCTTCCTCCTCCACCTCCTCACGGCAATTAACACCACGCCTCTCAACTCACACTCCACGTCTTGTCTCCTCCTCCTTCATTCTTTTCTCTGACATAATATTTTTTCGCCTTTATGCACGGAGACGCATTTTTACACCAGCGCCCGCGAAGCAAGAGCCGGTGTTGTGTTTTATTGGACGTGTGTGTGTGTGTGTGTGTGTGTGTGTGTGTGTGTGTGAAGGATAAAGGGATTCGATTCTGAGTACCATTAGCAAATGGGAGAGGTCATAGGGAATGCTGGAAGGTCAAGGTCACAAGGCAAAGGTCAACTCGAATAGTTTTGATACCAATTCGGACTAGTCTTAGTGGAAAGGTTAAGTATCAAGCAAGGATGTCTTAAGAAATTAGGTTTCAAGAGGAATGGGTTTGAAGGTCGAGGGCCCGTATTCTCGTCGGTGAAGGAAGCTCCCTAACACCTCTTCCACAGTGATTTAGTTTTGGATAAGGCTGGTTAGTATCTTATTGTACATTATTTTTTCAAAATATATGGCGATATTGGAAGGACTGATATAACACAAAACAGGACTTGGAGGCGCCGTAAAGAAAATAAATCGTTTCAGAAAAGGTGTTAGGGAGCTTCATTTTCGGAAGCGGATGTTGCACAATGAACGATCCTTGCTTTCTTGTTCATTTTAAACCCTTCACCCCGATGATTAATTTTTCTTTTTATTTCAGCTTTCGTAATCCCAGTAGGCATTTCGCATTATGGAGGGCGAGAGACTAACTAGGAGAGTATGCGAGTGAGGTGGAGGGAGGGAGAGGGAAGGGGAGACCGAGGATGAGATGGAGGGATGGAATGGAGCGGTATATGAGTGGTGTGTGAGCTGGGGGGTGGGCAGCTAAATGGTATGGAACAGGGCAACATGAAGGCGATTTGTTTGTGGCCGCCCCTTACGGGATTAAGAATCCTGGCTATAGATTGACAGATAGATAGATAGAAAGAGAGATAGATAGATTGATTGTAGTCGATTTTAATAAGCTTGGGAGAGACTTTGTGAACTGGAAGACATAGGTAAACTCTCTCTCGCTCTCCTTCACTGTCTCTCTCACTCTCACCTTCACTGTCTCTCTCACTCTCACCTTCACTGTCTCTCGCACTCCTACCTTCCCTCACCCTCACCCTCACCCTCACCCTCACCCAACACTCACCCTTACTCACACTCACTTTCACCCTCCCTCACCCTCATGCTAGCTCTTTCTCACACTTGCTCCCCTCCTCTCTCACCCTCACAGTCACTCACCCTCCCTTACCCTCATCCTCACCCTCACCCTCACTCTCACCCTCCCTCACCCTCATCCTCACCCTCCCTCACCCTCATTCTCATCCCTCCTCACCCTAACCCTCATCCTCACCTTCACCCTCACTCTCACCTCCCTCACCCTCCCTCTCACTCATACTCACTCTCCCTCACCCTCACCCACACTCACACTCCCTTACCTTCATCCTAATTCATTCTCCCTCACCATCACTGACCCTTCCTCACCCTCACCCTCCCTCACCCTCCCTCTCTCTCACTCTAGCACATTCTCCCTTACTCCCACCTCCAGTTTTTCTTATTTGCATCTGATTTAAAGGTTTCGTAAGAAGGTAACCATCTTGAAGTTGTGCCAATCGCTGAAGTCAAGATGAAAAGGAAGAGGATAAGAGAGAGGAGAGGAGAGGAGAGGAAAGAAGAGAGGAGAGGAGAGGAGAAGAGAAGAGAGGAGAGAAGGAAGCAGAGATGAGGAGACAAGGGAAGAGTGAAGAAGAGAGGGGAGAAGATAAAAGAGGAGAAGAGAGAAGAGGAGAGAAAAAGAGAGGAGAGGAGAAAGGAGGAAAGGAGAGAAGAGCATGGCAAGAAGAGAGGAGTAGAGGGAAGAGGAGAGGAAGGAAGAGAAATGTTGATAAGAGAGGAAAGAGGAGAGAAGGAGGGAAGGGAGGAAGACAAGTGTTGAGATGGGAGGAAGGAAGAAAGTAGAAATATACGTGTAAAGAAGAATGATATAGATAGATAAATAGATAGACAC
>NC_136981.1:3652413-3654913 GCF_032717465.1 Coenobita brevimanus
GAGGGAGGGCAGTCTAATGGCAGAAGATAAGGTGACATGGAGGCGATTTGTTTGTGACCGCCCTTTACGAGATTAAGGCTTGTGGCCATAGGTAGATAGATAAATAGAATACAAGAAGACAGATGGGAAGAAGAGCAAACATGAAGAGCAGAAGGAAAATGTCACGTACTGGGAATGTTTAATGGATATAATTATTTTGTAGCCATTTCCTCTTAGATAAATAAAATAGTTTGAAGGTAGCAAGAATAACAATACATCAACGCATCAGGTTATTAAAAAAATCAGTGTTTATTGTTCCTTAATTTAGATGTGAGGGAAGATAGGTTGAAGATAAGCTGTGGTGATAAGAAGCAGGGAATAAGAGACGTTATTGTACTGAAGAGGTGAAGTGAATTTTCTCATTTTGGATTGATAATTGGTGACTTCGGAGCTTAGTTACGAAAAATAAATAAATGAAAAAAATATAGATAAATAATGGCAAGACACAATAATCGTCTTTACCATCTCATCTTTGTCTTAAATTACTCTCATAGCCCACTTCCTCTCCCAATAAAATCAGCTTCATTCTCCTTATCACACACACACACACACACACACACACACACACACACACACACACACACACACACACACACACACACACACGTCCTCCATACCTTTCGTTTCCCCCATTCTCCTCTCCTTTTCTCTCTCTTACATTACCTACATGACTCCTACTCCTTCTCCTGTCTTCATCTTCTCTCTCCATTCTTCCACCCCCCTCTTCCCCATCTTCTCTTCTTCCTCCTTTCTGCTTTCTCATTTGCCTTTTTTTTTTTTAATCACAATTTTCCTTCAGTTCTCTCTTCTCCTCCTCTACCCTCGCTCACTCGTCCTTTTCCTCATGTCCTCCTGTTGTTCCTATTCTCCTCTTCATTCTCTCCCTCCCATACTCCTCCTTCATATCCCTTCCTCTTCCTCCTGCCATTACTTTCCTCCATTCTCCTCCTTTATTACACTCCAATTCCTCCTTCCCTTATTCTTCCTCGCTCCTTCTGTTACCCTACTTTGCATCCCTTTCCTTTCCCTTACCTCTTCCCCTTTCAGTCTTCTTCCCACCTTTTCCCCTACCACCTCCTCTCCCCACCTTCCCCCCATCCTTCTCCCAACCTCTTCCCTTCCTCTCTCTTTTCTCTACCCCCTCCACTTCCTCTCTCTTCCTTCTTCCCCCTCCCACTTCCTCTCCCCACCTCTTCCTCTCCTCTCTCTCCCTTCTTCTCCCTCCCACAACTTCTCTCTCTCCCTTCTTCTCCCTCCCACTACTTCTTTCTCTTCCTTCTTCCCTCTCCCACTTCCTCTCTCTCCCCTATTCCTCCTCCCACTTCCTCTCCTCACCTCTTCCTCTTTCTTCTCCCCACCTCCCCTCTTCCCCTTTCTTCTCCCCACCTCCCCTCCTCCTCTCCCCAGCTGAAATGGGTAAGGTGTGGGTAGGTGTGTTTTCCTTAATTTCCTTCTAAATCACCAAAACAATATTCTAGGAGGCGTAGATGGTTTCCTAACACCTCTTTCTGAGCGATTTTATTTTTTGGAATCAGTGTTATTATTTTTTTTTTTTCGAGCGTTTCGTTAGTCACATACATGAGGAAACTGAGGTGTAATGGGGAGAATAAATCGCTATGGAAGAGGTGTTGCGACATTTCGAAAACCACTTAGATAAGAGAGGGAAGGAAAGTTATCTGAGTCAAAATCAATTCATCTGTAATCAGTTCATTAATGAAGGCTGTATCTGGCCCTAATCAATATCTATCTACCTATCTATCTATCTATCTATCTATCTATCCATTTATCTGTCTATCTATCTATCTATCCATCTATCTCCCTAAGTTTAATATAATCGTCTGGGAATAGAAAAATAAAATCAAAAGATACGAGTGAAATAGTTAATCCTTCCAGTACAGAAATACCTTGATTTTATGCTATTATTGATGGCTATTCTCTCTCTCTGTTGCTCTCTCTCTCTCTCTCTCTCTCTCTCTTTCTCTCTCACTTTTTCTCCAACCCCTTACCGCCCCACCTTCCTCTTCACTCTTCTTTTATGTGCTCGTTCGCTCCTTCGCTCTAATTCTCTCGCACTTTTACAGTCTTCTTCACTCACTTTCCTTCCATCTCATTTCCTCTTCTTTTACTTACACCTTTTTCGCTTTCCCTTCTCTCTCTCCCTCTCTCTCTCTCTCTCTCCTTCCTTGCGTCATCTTTTCTTCTCTTTCTTCTCTCTCTTTTTCTTGTTTATTGTTTCTCTCTTTTCCGTTTCCGTTCTTGGTCTTTGCCTCCTCCTTCCCTCCCATTCTTCCTCTTTATCTTTTTTTTTTTTTTTTACACACGAGCCTACGTAATGCGAAGATGCAATGATTTACTCGGCGTGTGTCTGTCTGTGTCTGTGAAGAGTACAACAGAGAGTTGTGATCCAATTTTCAGCAAATTTTGGTGGAAATGTTAAGGGTCAACCAAGGGGAAAAGGTAC
>NC_136981.1:3659913-3662413 GCF_032717465.1 Coenobita brevimanus
GAAGAAAGAACAGGGAAGAAGAAGAAGAAGAAGAAGAAGATGAAGAAGAAGAAAATGAAGACAAAGAAGAAGAAGCCCCAAGACAAAAGAGAAGAGAAGGGGGAACTACAAGACGACCTCGACGAAGACACACGCAATCTCACTCTTCAGAATTTCCCGACTCAATTTCTCTTTTGTGTGGCAGGGAGGCGAAGACCGAGTAATTAAAGAAGTCGTTTAACAGAGCTCTTCTAAGTGACTCTGGAAATTACGTAACACTTGTTCATTAGCGACTCATTCTGTCTCTTGCACCTCGATATCCTATTGTGTTACTGATGGAGGGTATGTCGATGTGAATGAAGCAAAGAGTGAAGGTGAGAATGCTAATGAGTAATGAGGAAAATAAATAGCCAAAGAAGAGATGTTACGAATCATACTATGGCAACTAGATAATGGCTTCTACTGTCCGAAAAGACGCGAGTTCGATCCCGGATTGGAGTGTGTAATAGTTTGCTGATTTGAATTTGGTTAACATACTTTGATGATCTTCCACACACACACACACACACACACACACACACACACACACACACACACACACACACACACACACACACACACACACACACACACACACACACACACAGAGAGAGAGAGAGAGAGAGAGAGAGAGAGAGAGAGAGAAATATCACTCCACCAGTTCTGAGTGAGCCAGCCCTAGCGTGTATTCAATACAGAAGGTGGGCACTAGCGACAAAGGGATGATATGTGAAGGTGGGTGGAGGTAGGTAGGAAAACTAGGCTTCAGGGAATGGACTGCAGAATTGACCCCAGAATCAGATACACAGGAGTTACGAGGTTGTTTACAGTCAAATTACATACATCCTTCTGATACTGAAAGATCGATCCATCCTCTTTCCACCTCGTCTATGTTTTCTCTAAATTTCCAGAGATTTTCGTCTTTTTGGCATTGTATTTCTCGTTAATTAAAGGCAGGTAAGGACAATATTACGGCTCTACATCTTTCACATAACACTTCTTCGTGACTAGCATCCAATTTTATAATCTATTTTTACGGTTTGATTTTTAAGATGGAGAGATGGTAAGTTTAGGTCAAGTTAAAGAGGAGAGAGGATAGCCATTTACTACGACACGCAGAGAATACGTGGGTAACATTTTCTTCCACTTCCAGGACAATGAAATGTGGAACGACTGACGATTATTGTGAAAAAAACAGAAGAGAAAAAGAAAAGAAAAAGGAAATCCCTCGAAAAGGTTGAAATCGCTGGTGGGATTTATTACCTGGATTTCTAGAACAATTATGGTGACCTGAGTCGTGGCAGCTCTCCAATCTTTCCCCCAATTTCCCCCCCCCACTCTCTCTCTCTCTCTCTCTCTCTCTCTCTCGTCCTCATTTCCCTTTCCTTTTGGTCCCTTTCTTTCCCCTTCCTCTCGTCTCTTCCCCTCTTCAGTCTATCTGTGTGTCTGTCTGTCTGTCTTTCTCTCTCTCTCTCTCTCTCACGTCCTGATAGGGTTGATGTTTTTTGGTCAACCTATACACCGGACTAATTTTTACAGTTTTCCTACCCCCTTTTCTGACTTTTATTTACCTTTGGGAGATGTACACACACTCTCTCTCTCTCTCTCTCTCTCTCTCTCACACACACACACACACACACGTCTCTCTCTACTTGTCAAAATACACATACACAATTTCTCTCTCTCTTTCTCTTTCTTTCTTTCTTTCGTTCTCTCTCTCTCTCTCTCTCTCTCTCTCTCTCTCTCTAATGACCTCTGCTATTACGCTGCCAGGATCAGTTTCCTCAATCAATCACTCCCACTGTCTGATTGTCTGTCTGTCTCAGTGTGTGTGTGTGTGTGTGTGTGAGTGTGTGTGTGTGAGAGAGAGAGAGAGAGAGAGAGAGAGAGAGAGAGAGAGAGAGAGAGAGAGAGAGAGAGAGAGAGAGATCTGTAACCCCTTATTTTTCTCTCATTTTTCTTCGTATTATTTTAGGGAGTTTATCTTTTTATTTTATTTTTATTTATTTTTTTGAGTATGTGTTTTCCCATGACCTGTAGTTCCATTTCTCATTTTTTTCCTTTTTCCCTTTTTTTCCCTTCGGTCTGGGTTCATGTCAACTGTGGGTCTTTTTTTCTGGCTTTTTTTTATTGGTCGTTTTTCGTTTTCTTAGTCCTGTCCCCAATTATCTTTATTATTTTTTTTTTCGTGTTGTATATATTATCATTTTTTTTCTGATGCTGTGAGTTCTGGGTGCTTATCTCTCCCCAGTCTCTCTCTCTCTCTCTCTCCCTCTCTCTCCTCTCTCTCCTCTCTCTCTTTCATATGTTCTATTTTTATCTGTACTGAAAAAAAGAAAAAAGAGAAAAATGAAAAATGCGTAAAACTTTGAAAAGATCCATAGTATGTGAGGAATTTTTGATATATTAAAATCCTCCAGCTGGAAAGTAAAAAAAAAAAAAAATCAAAATCATCGGTACCAAGACGAAAATCGAAAAGGCG
>NC_136981.1:3667413-3707413 GCF_032717465.1 Coenobita brevimanus
TAATTGCTTTTTACTTCACACGTAGAAAATCTGGGGTATGTAGGGTAGAAATTAGTCTTTATCTATCTATCTATCTTTCCATCTAGCTATCTATCCAGCTATCTATCTGTCTACTTTGCCTGTTTTGACTATATCCTCTAATTAAGGTATTATTTGTCTATCTACCTGTTTGTTTACCTGCTATTTTTTTCTGTCTATCTGTCTATCTTTTAACCATCTATATCTCTATGCCTATCTTTCTATCTATCCACCTTCCTATCTATCTATTTGTCCATCTATCTATCCATATCCACATCTACCTACCTGCTAAGCCATCCATCCACCCATTTATCTATCTACCTACCCATCTACCTACCTATCTATCTGTCTATCTACCTGACAAACCATCCACCCCTCCATCCACCTCCCTATCCATCGCCTCTACCGGCACCTGTTTAAAGAGAAGTATTTTCGTCTATCCAAATATCATCGCTCAGTAGTGGATATCCAAAATGATCGAAGCAGCCTGTGATGTACCAAAAACATTCGCCTATTTTCATTTTCGTCTCCAACTGCATAAAATAACAACACTTCCCATGGAGTATATAAAAGAGATCCATATACTCTTTTCACTCAACTTGGCCCAGCTCGAGATGTCGCCAAAAATATTAATCTATTTTCGTGTAAAAGTCCCTAAACTAACAACACTTCGCAAGGTTAAAAATAGAAGAGGTTGAAATACTCCTTTTACTCTAACTTGGCCCAAATTTTCGTCCTTTTGCAGCTTATTTCAAGACTCTGAGTGGGAGACAAGGATAATAATACGGCTCCACATTGTCTCTCTACCTCCTGTCTTTTTATTTTCAGCTGCTGTCTATATCTTTTTCACACCATCTGTCTATGTATCATGCTATCTGTCCGCTGTCTGTCTATCTATCTATCTGTCTCCCTGTCAGTCATTTCTACCAACGCGTGTTCCGTCTCGCCATACACAGAACACCTACGCAGACAAACTACACCCAGTGGCGATAAAATCTTGTTGTCACCGAGTTCTGTGTTATCTATAGTTCGATTCCCCCGCCGATCAGACTCAAGGACGAAGTTAGTTCCCCTTTTGTCCCCCTTCACCAAGCAGTATAATTGGCCACTTGTGAATTTTGAGCTACGAGGAAAATAAAAAAATCGAGATAGATAATTTTCGTAGTATCAGCAAAAGTCGCATTTAAAACAAAAATATGATATGAAAATTAGCTTTGACATAACATTAAAGATTTACTGAGCTGTGTTATGCTTCGACTTAACCCGTAAATTAGAGGAAATACACTAGATTGGGTATAAATTAAAGTAAATAAACTATGCTGGGTGTAGAAAGAGTAAAAATAGAAATGACGTTTAAAGGTTGAAAAGGTTGAATTGAGAGATACGGAGCTGAGATAGATGGGGAGGAGGGGAGAGTTTATGAAAGAGAGAGAGCGAGAGAGAGAGAGAGGAAGGGTCAAGTGAGCGTGAGAGACTGGATATTAAACTCTTCACCTTTCTTTCTTTCCTCTCTCTCTCTCTCTCTCTCATCCTCATCCTCCTCATCCTCATCACTACTTTCCAGTCTTATTCACATCACACACCCTTACTCTCACTCACTTACTCTCTGTCACCGGTCTCCATTCACTCATTCACCCACGGACTCTCTCGTTCACTCACTCACTCCCATTCACCATCTCACTGATTCACCTACCTACCCACCCAGCCATTCACTTACCCATTCACTCATCACTCTCACGCACTTACCCACCCATACAGGTACTGATTCACTTACTCACTCGTTAACACACTTTCCTCTCTCACTCACTCATTCACTCACACACCCACATAAGCCCTACTGACTGACTGACTGACTCACTCACTCACTCACTCACTCACTGCTTCTGTTCCACTTTTACTGAACATTCTGATAAGAGTTCACCTACTGTTCTTCTGTATTTGTCGTTTATTTGTGTTTGAACCTTATTCATTCATTTTATGGTTTTGGGAACAAGGTTAGAATGATGATGATGATGATGATGATGACGATGATGATGATAGCGGTGATGTTGTTGATGATGATGTTGATGATAATGGTGATGATGATGGTACTGATGATGGTATTGGTGATGATGATGATATTGATGATGTTAATGATGATGATGATGGTAATAGTGGTTGATGCTCATGATAAACTGACTTCTTCATTTTTTTTTTTGTCAAAGTAATGAAAGTACAGACAAACAAAAATAAAACTAATAATCAGCTTTGAAACTATCTTCCTCAATTTGTCTTTCTCTCTGCCTCTGTCCCCCCCTGCCCCCATTTTTTTTAAGGGAAATGTGTCCAGGCAGCTTGAAATAAAAAGTATCTTGATTTTAGGTCTGTTTTGGTCAGCCTTCTTTGGGAGGGACGAATTTTTGATGGGTTTCAGCCCTTGGTTCTTTCTTTTATAATACTAATAATAAAAAAAAATCGTAATCCCTTGAGGTTGATGGTGCCTCCTTTTTCTTTTTTTAGTTTTATTATTTTCGTCAGGTCGATGGTGTCTTTTTTTTATTTCATTTTTTTTTTTCAGATCGATGGTGTCTTCTTTTTCTTTTTTCTTTTTCTTTTATTTTTTTCAGACGATGGTGTCTTCGTTTTCTTTCTTATTTTTTATTTTTTTTATTTTTTTCAGACGATGGTGTCTTCGTTTTCTTTCTTATTCTTTATTTTTATTTTTTCAGATCGATGGTGTCTTCGTTTTCTTTTTTCTTTCTGTTTTATTTTCTCGGGTCGATGGTATCTTTTTTATTTTTTTATTTTTGTTTTATATTTCTCGGGTCGATGGTATCTTTTTTATTTTTTTATTTTTGTTTTATTTTTTTCAGGTCGGTGGTGTTTTTTTTTTTTTTTTTTTTTTAAGGTCGATGATCTTTCTTTTTCTTTTTTCTTTCTTATTTTTTTTTTTTGCTTGGGCTAAATCCAGACTGTAGAAGGTTAAGGAGCTTCAGGGTCGTACTGTAACTGGCTTTGGAATTCCGTAAAACCTCCTCCATGGCGATTTATTCTACATATAAAGCCTGCATATCCTAGTGTATGTTATTTTCTACGTTAATATTAAAGTGATATTCATAGCATACAGGAGAATATTAAAAAGTAAAATAAATCGCTAAGGAAGAGATGTTCCGAAATCTCCTATGCCACATAAGAATAGGACTCTCAAAAGTATGGCCCCATTTTCTTAAGATTTCGCTTTATTTATGGGTAGCGGTGTGTGTGTGTGTGTGTGTGTGTGTGTGTGTGTGTGTGTGTGGATGGGTGGATGGATGGGTGTGGGTGAGTGTATGTGTGTGGGGGTGAATGAGTGTGTGCGATAGGGGTAAGTGAGTGTGTGTGTGTGTGTGTGTGTGTGTGTGTGTGTGTGTGTGTGTGTGTGTGTGTGAAAATCTTTATATGAGGCGTCAGTGGGATAATGGAAGGTGCCAATCAAAGAATTATAAGCATAATTAGATGTCACAGGTGTAACCAAACACACAAATCAAGGAAGAGAATAGAGTTTACCTTGAAGCTTAGGGGTAGAATTCTCTCTCTCTCTCTCTCTCTCTCTCCATTAACCCTTATAAACCTCCATTACCTCCCCATTAAGCTCCATTAATCCCAGTTATCTCCCCATTAGCACCCATTATCCCTTATTGTCTCCCCATTAACCGCCATTATTTCCCATTAACCTCTTTTATCTCCCCATGAAAACCCATTAACCCCCATTATTCCCATTAGCACCCATTAGTCCCCATTATCCCCATTAGTACCTATTAGCCCCCATTATCTCCCCATTAGCCCCCATTATCTCCCAATTAACCCCGTTATCTCCCCATTAACCCTCATTATCTCCCAATTAACCCCTATTATCTCCCCACTAACCTCAATTATCTCCCCATTAGCCCCCATTATCGCCCCATTACCACCCATTATCTCCCCATTACCACCCATTACTTCATCATTATCTCACTATCTCCCCACTAACCCCCATTATCTCCCCATTAACCCCCATTACCACCCATTATCTCCCCATTAACCCCCATTATCTCCCCATTATCACCCATTATCTCCCCATTAACCCCCATTATCTCCCCATAACCACCCATTATCTCCCCATTAACCCCCATTATCTCCCCATTAGGCCGCGAGGGAGAGGGTCTGCAGGAACCTGACGTGGACTACAGTTCGGCTGACCTCGTGGACCGCCTTCTCGCTCAGCAACAGAAGTGAGTACCTGGCCTGCATTGCTGACCCCGACCCATTGCTGACACCTCCATTCATTGCTGACTCCCCCCCTCCCTCCCCTTCACCTCGCCCCATTAGTGCTGATTCTATTACTGCTGACACCTCCATTCATGGCTGACTCCCCTTCCCTCCCCTTCACCTCTCCTCATTAGTGCTGATTCTATTACTGCTGACACCTCCATTCATTGCTGACTCACCCTTCTTCACCCCCATTAGTGCTGATCCTATTGCTGAAACCTCCATTCATGGCTGACTCACCCCCATTACTCACCTCGTTTATCGCAGTGCTGATTACTGTTGACTCAGCCCTTCCTTCTACTGCTGACGTCTCTATTCCCTCCTGATTCCCTCATTTCCCTATTATTGCTGACCTTATTAATGCTGATAAACTCCCCTTTCTGCAAACTCTTCCATTCATTGCTGACTCCCTCATTACCCCATTATTCTTATCCAGTTTCGGCTGACTCAATCCTCCTCTCCACCGCTGACACATCCATTCATCCTGATTCCCCATTTCTGCTCATTCCCACTCTCTATAATGCTGATTCAGCCCTTACTCCTGCTGATTCAATTACTGCTGACTCTATGCTTATTTATTCTCTTCTGCTGACTTCTTCTCCCCCTTCCCACCTTAATGCTGACACCTCCATCCAATGCTGATCTTATAATTGCTGATTCATCCCTAACTGGCCATTATTTGCCAATTACTGATGCTACTGCTGACTCTCTCTCTCTCTCTCTCTCTCTCTCTCTCTCTCGTTACAAATGATTCTGCTAATGCTGACACACACACACACACACACACACACACACACACACACACACACACACACACACACACAAAATCTTTCTCTCTCTCTCTCTCTCTCTCTCTCTCTCTTTCTCATTACTGCTGAGTGCATCTCCAGTAACGAATGATTTCATCCTCATTTTTTGCTGATCTTATTTTTGCTGACCTAGTTCCTTCTGGCTCTTTTCTCACTATTACTGACTTCCTTCACTGCTGACTCCACTCATTGCTGACGCCTTCGTTCATGCTGACCAATCCCATCAGCCTTCATTACTACTGATTCTGTTGCTTACTAAATTCTCGTTTCTCTTCACACCTCTCTCCTGTTGCCTTCCATCCTTCCTGTCCCTCCCTTCCTGCTAACTCCCTCTCTCATATCTGCTGCTTCAGGCCTCAGTCTCGTTCCATGTTGTACCCTACACTGCTGATGGTACTACAGCTGACACCTACACTTATGCTGACTAGTCCACCCCCCCCCTCCATAACTGCTGATCTCAGTACTTACACTTTTCTCTGACAGAACATAAACACCTCCTCAGAAATTATAGACAGAGACAATGGAATATGTGAATCTATATCTATATCTATATTCTATCTAAACGAATAGGCATTATCTAATTAAATTACAGAATACAGCGCAGTTCGGTGTCAGGAATATATAGGCCCAAAATGAGGAGTGTAATAAATATCGAGAATGAATTGTAAAGCAAACCATGCGGCCCAGAGATCAGTCCCCGGGCTAAAAAATTACAGCACATGTGAACCGTAAAAAATTGTCTGACAGCAAAAAGCCCAGTGGTGGTAATATATCATAAATAAAGGCGTGGCCGTGGGGAAGTAAAATAACACAACACATCAGAAAACTCATTGCTAACGAACTCGCCGTTAAAAAACTGGGATTGTAATTATAAAAAAAATCCGAAAAATATATTGTTTAACGCAGAGCTCAAGGCCAGATAAATATATTTAAAAAGATTGGTAAATAAAATCTATCCATCCATCCATCATCCAATCATTATACATCACGTAATACAAATCGTGAAAAAAAAGATTCATCTATACACCCAATAAAAATACATGAAGTAAATAAAAATGCATAATAAAGAAATTAATAGCAAAATAAATTAAGCAATACATGTACGAGTCCTGCTGATGAGAAAAAAATTATCAAAATATATATGGAAAGAAAAAAGAAAAAAATATGTATATCACACAGAGGACAGTGTTACAAATTAATCATCCAAACATGTGGTTTGCAAAAGCTAAATAATATCACACACAACATCCCAGTCCCAGGAATAAATAAAAATATGTATGGGTTAAAAAAACAAAATAAATAAATAAATAGGTAGATAGATAGACAGATGAATAGATAGATAGATAACAAGCTTTATAACACAGCACACAGCTCAGGGTAGAGAACAAATCTTCATGATTAACGAGGATTACAAAAGGAAAAAGGAAAAACAAATTAAATCATACAGCCCAGAGCTCAGTGCGAGGAAGAAATTATTAAAATGTGGACTGGAGAAAAAAAAGAAAAAGAAAAAAAAGTTACAATATCAGCAGAATATCTTTAAAAATAGAGAAAGACTTGGATAATTTTGTTTATATGAAAGACAGATAGAGATAGTGAGATAGTGAGACAGCCTGATAGATTGATGAATTGATGGTTAAGTAAATAGAGCAAGGGATAGACAGAATGATTGCAGGTGAGATAGAAGCAAAAAAGACAGATACAGTGGACAGACAGAGAGTTGATGGACGGTTCGATAGATGATAGATAGCCAGATTGATAAACACAACGTATATGGAGATGGGTGGATAGATAGATGGATGAGAGATAGATAGATAGATAGATAGATGGATAGATAGATAGACAGAGGGCGCTTAACAGGGAACAAACTGCACGAAGGACTAAAAGCTGGTGAAAATGGGATTTCTCATAATACCATGAAATTATATAACGTCCTGGTTCTGTGTGTGTGTGTGTGTGTGTGTGTGTGTGTGTGTGTGTGTGTGTGTGTGTGTGTGTGTGTGTGTGTGTGCGCGCGCGAGAACCCACATCCTAGAGGGGTGTGAATGGGGGTGTTGTAAATCCTCTCTGGTGGCCTGAGGGAAAAGCCCCGTAAACGTATCAGGGTACGGTATTTTCCCCTGAACAGGTGTGATTTCCCCCCCCTCTCTCTCTCTCTCCCTCTCTTTCTCTCTCTCTCTCTCTCTCTGGCAGTGGCAAAATATCTCAAAATCATAAATAAATATACAAATAAATGACGAGAAAACTGCGAAATAAAATACTCTGATCCCTGCTTGCCCTTCTCCCTTATTTAGAGTGAGCGTTGAGTGTGTGTGTAAGGTGTGTGTAGCGTACTTAGAGTGTGTGTAACGTGAATAGTGCTTGTTTAAATCATGTGCAGGTGCTTATGGGTGTGTCAGTGTAGGTAGTATGTGTGCAAGGTGCGTAGAATATGTGTAGGGTGTGTGAAGAGTGTGAGGAGTAGAGGTTGGGTGTGTAGAGTGAATGTAGAGTGTGTGTAGAGGGCGTGTAGGGTATATGTAGGGTCTGTGTAGGGTGTGAAGAGTATGTGTAAGGTTTGTGCTAGGCGTAAAGAGTATAGGTAGGGTGTTGAGAGTGAGCGTAGAGTGTGTAGAGGTAATTTTGAGTGTGTAGAGTCGGTGTGTGTAGAGCTTGGGTGAGTATAGATCTTTTCTCCCCTTTTGACGGCACACAGAGACCAAGGTTCGCACTGTCAATCGATTAGGACGCATCTTTGCACCTCTTCCTTAGCGAATTATTTTGCCTGTTACGTTTCGACATTCTCTCGTTCGCATTTTTTTCCTTCTACACACTGATGTAGATTGTAAAGCACACACACACACACACACACACACACACACACACACACACACACACACACACAATGAAACAATTACCGTGTCAAATGGGAGAATAAACTGTCTAAAAAACATATCAGTAAGCCTCGCCTCTTAGGGAAGTATTATAAGCGGCTTTGACGATTCCGCAACACCTGTCTGTTATTGATTTATTCTTCATATTACGCCTCAGTATCCTCTTGTATTTTACTGATGCAACCTTTGTCGATATTGAAAAACGATATAACTAACGCGCACACACACACACACACACACACACACACACACACACACACACACACACCTGCCGTCACCCACAGCCCACTTAACATATTCACATGCATAATTTTGGGAAGTTCCGCCTCGCCTCTCATACACACACGTGTGCAACTCAGCCATGTGTACCTTTACCATAACAGGTACACATGTAGGTCAAAACTTACCGTACAGGTATTCAAAGGCATACTGAAAGCTTCCTAACACCTGCTCCTTAGAGATTTATTTTGCATATCTTACTTCATTATTCTCGTTTATGGTATTTTTATTGTTTTATTATTGATATAGATCGTACCAACGGGAAGGGATACTGGGGTGTAATTTGCTGAATAAATCGCTAAGGAAAAGGTGTTACGGTCTCCAAAGCTAAGGAAATGACACCTAATCAAGCCTTATAATTACTGTTCTTTGGTTCAGTTGTCTTATTTGGTCTCTCTCTCTCTCTCTCTCTCTCTCTCTCTCTCTCTCTCTCTCTCACACACTCACACACACACACACACACACACACACACACACACACACACACACACACACACACACACAAACACACACACACACATACACACACACACACACACACACACACACACACACACACACACACACACACACACACACACACACACACACACACACACAAACACACACACACACACACACATACACACACACACACACACACACACACACACACACACACACACACACACACACACACACACACACACACACACACACTTTCACTCTATATGCTTCGAATGTATACATGCCCTGCAGTTACTGTACTCACACACACACACACACACACACACACACACACACTTTCTGTCTGTGTGTCCGTATTTTTTGTCTATCTGTCTGTCTGTCTGTCCCTCCTGATTACAAACACGAATAGAATTACATTAGAATTACATAAGGCCACACATACATGTAAAAAAATGATAATGACAATATGAAGGAAAATTCTCTTGTGATAGAAAGAAAAAAGAACTAAGAAAAAAAGTCGTCATCCTGAAAGGGTTATTCCTGCTTTAATAACGATCCATTATTATTATTATTATTATTATTATTATTATTATTATTATTATTGTTATTATTATTATTATTATTATTATTATTATTATTATTATTGTTATTATTATTATTATTATTATTATTATTATTATTATTATTATTATTATTATTATCATTACTACTACTACTACTACTACTACTATTACTACTACTACTACTACTGCTACAGAAAAATAATTGAGAGGGCAAACTAAGTAATTTTTTATTCACTCATACTTATAGACCACAGAGAGAGAAAAACAAATTCTTGAACTTTTACACATAAAATTATAAGACGCCTGAAATAAATAAAATGTAAAAACTGTGATTTATAATTTACTCTGACTTAATAAATATATGGAAAAAAATATATATAGTAACTGTGATTTTTTTTTTTACTCAAATTAACTTCATATGTGGAAAAATAATGAGGAAAGCTATACGTTTTTTTTCTTTAGAACCATATATGAAAAAAAAAAAGGGGGTAAAGCGTGATTTTTTTTAGTTACTTTAAAATGCCAAATTGAGGAAGTTAAGTCTTGAAAAATATCACTTCGTTTCAATTTCCTTCCTCTTCATTCCTTTACTTACATCTTCTTTTTTCTCTTTCTTCTTTCGTTCGTCTTCCTTCCTGTTCCATTTCTCCAATTCCTTTTCTCCTTCCGATCCACTTTACTATCTCCTCCATTCTCTTGCTTGGTCTTCCTGCCTCTTTCCTTTTTCCTTCCTGCTTTATTCCTTTCCTCGCAACCTCACTTCTCTTCTCTTCTCCCCTCTCCTCTCCTTTCTCCTCAGTTCTCTACTCTCCTCATCTTTCCTCCTCTCCATCTCACTTCTCTCCTCTCCTCTCCTTTCCTCTCCACCTCACTTCTTTCCTCTCCACTCCTTTCCACCTCACTTCTCTCTTCTCCTCCTCTCCTCTCCACCTTACTTCTCTCATCTCCCCTCCTCTCCACCTCACTTCTCTCCTTTCCTATCCTTTCCTCCTCACTTCTCTCCACTCCTCCTCTCCCCTCCTCTCCACCTCAATGCTATTTCAGTCGCCTCTCCCTTCAGCTTTTCTTTTTGACATCATGTTGAGCTGTTTCCTCTCTCTGACAGTCTATCTTTTTATTTCCTCTCCTCTTCCTTGCTTTCTTCTTCTCTTTCTCAATGACCTCTTCACCCCTAATACCTCTCCGCTTATCTCTGTCTGTCTGTCTATGTGTCTACCTGTCTATCTTTATCTCTGTTCCTTGCTCTTCCTGTCCCTTCTTTCCTTCCTTTCTTTCCTATTCTCGCTCTCTCTCTCTCTCTCTCTCTCTCTCTCTCTCTCTCTCTCTCTCTCTATATATATATATATATATATATATATATATATATATATATATATGTATATATATCTGTCTATCTTTAGCTCTGTTTTCCTTGCTCTTACTGTTCCTTCTTTCCTCCTTACTTTCCTTCTCTCTCTCTCTCTTTCTCTCTCCTTATTCTTCCTCCCTCCATTCAATTAATTTTTCAGTCGTTATCTCGCCCATCTGTTTCCAATTTTCACTCTTCCTTCCCTACGTCTCTTCCACTTTTCTCCTCTCTCTCTCTCTCTCTCTCTCTCTCTCTCTCTCTATTTTATTTTTCCATCATCAACAATTTTATTTCCTGTCACCATTCTTCTCTTTGGTGCTGGAGAGGGACGCCTTCACGTGGTGGCACCAATATATCTGGCCGGCTCCTCTGCCCGGTTATAAACACGTCCCTCAACTCGCTCCCTATCCCCCGAAAGGAAGATGATCGTCTGCTGGAAATAGGCAACAACAACAACAACAACAACAACAACAACAACAACAACAACAACAACAACACCTCCACCTCCTCCTCCTCCTCCTTCTCCTCCTCTTGTTCTTTCTCCTCCTCTTCTTCTTTCTCCTCCTCCTCCTCCTCCTCCTCTTCCTCCTGCTCCTCTCCTCTTTTAGACCTCTACACCTGGCTTTTTTCATTTTATTTTCCACTCTCTCAATTCAATTTACTTTTCATCAGTTAAAATGTCATTGTGTATTCTGTTTTTTCCTCTTCCTTCCTTTCCTTTCCTCCCTTCCTCTTCTCCTCCCTTCTTTCCTCCCTTCGTCTCCTATCTCTCCTCTCCTCCCCTCTCCTCTCCTCCTCTCCTTGCCCCTCTCCATTTTTTCTCTCCCACTCTGGCCTCCATCCCTTCATTCAATTAACTTTTCTCTCGTCAAAATGTCCACTGTTTCTCGTTTCAGCCTCACTTCCTCTTTCTTTTCTCTCCTCTCCTCATCTTCTATCTTCTCCTCTTCCCTCCTCTTCTCTCCTCTCCATCTTTAATCTCTCCTTCCCTCCATTCAATTTTGTTTTTCTTTTCAATTTGTCATCTATTTTCTATTTCTTTCTGCCTTCCTCCTCCTGCGATCCCTTCCTTTTCTTTTTTCCTCCTTCTCCTTTCCTCTCACCTCTTCCTTTTTCCTCTTCCTCCTTTCCTCTCACCTCTTTAGTCTCTCCTTCCCTCCATTCAATTGATTCTTCTCTCATCAACATGTCATCTACTTTCGTTTCCTTCATTCCTCCTCTTGCATTCCCATCCTCATCTCTTTCCCTCTTCCTCCTTTCCTCTCATCTCTTCCTTTTTTTCCTCTTTCTCCTTTCCTCTCACCCCTTCCTTTTTTCTCTTTCTCCTTTCCTCTTACCCCTTCCTTTTTTCTCTTTCTCCATTCCTCTCACCTCTGCTTATCCCTCTTCACTCTCCTCCTCTCCTCTCCTTCCCTCTCCTCAAAATTACTTCTCTCCCAATTCTCCAGCTGTTTCTCGTTAAATCATTTTTGCTCAATTTCTCCTGCTTCGTGACGCTCTTGTCCTCTTAATGCTTTGTTTTTCTTCCTCTTGTCCTCTTAATGCTTTGTTTTTTTTCCTCTTGTCCTCCTTAAGGCTTTGTTTTTCTTCCTCATGTCTTAATGCTTCACGGCTCCTTAGTTTTCTTCCTCTTCCCTCTGTAGTGTCTCCTGTGTCTATTTTTACTTCCTGTTGTTCATCGGTGTTTGCTGTGTTTATTTTTTCTTCCTCTTGTCTTCTTAAGCGCTTCAGGGATTCTTATTTTTCCTCCTCTTGACTCTCAGTGTTTCCTACGTCTGTTTTTCCTTCCTCTTGTCCTCTTAAATGCTTCATGCTTCTTTTTTTCTTACCTTAATTCCTTTTCTCTTGCTATTTATTTTTATTCTCTTGTTATTGAAGTGATATTTGCTTCTTTATCTTCCACTTCCTGTTCTTTTTAATGTTTCTTTCTTCCTTATAATCTTCCTCCTTATTTTTCTTCTTCCACTTTTCTCCTTTATCTAATTCTTTCAGTACTATGACCTCTTAAATCTTTATTTTCTTTATTTTCTTTTTCTTTATTTGCCTCTTCCATTTCTCCTCTTTTTTAATCAATATCGTATAATGAGGTCTTAATTCCTGCCAACATCAGATTTATTCAGCTTGGAGAGAATTTTTAAATTGGAGGGCTTAGTTACTTCCTTCGTTTATACCATCCATCCTTCCTACCTTCCTTCACACACCTGTCCTCTCCTTCATTTCTTCCTCCATCTTCTCCTCGCTCCCTCCCTCTTCTTCTTTCCTCTTCTTATCTCACTCCTTCCCTCACTTCTCTCCCTCCCTAATTTCCTCTCTTCCCTCCTTCCCTCTTCTTCATTCTTACCTTTCCTCCTTCCCTACTCTCCTCTCTCCCTCCCTCCTTCTTCATTTCCTCCTTTCCTCCTCTAATATCTCGTCCGTCCCTCACTTCCCTCCCTCCCTCCCTCCCTCCTTTCTTTCTTCCCTCCCTCCCTCCTTCCCTCTTCCTTCCTGTTTGTCTTATCTCTCTATATCCCTCTTCTCCTCCTCCTTTCTTCTTTTCATACCTCACTCCTTTCCTTTCTTCCCTCCCTCCCTCCAAATTCTCCTCATTCCCCCCTTCCTTCTTCTCCTTCTCCTTCCTCCCTCCCTCCCACCCTCTCTCTCCTCCTCCTCCTTTTCTTTTCTCACACTTCGCTCCTTCCCTCTCTTCTCTCCTTCCCTCCTTCTCTCCTAAGCCCTATGCCTGTGTGCTCAGGGATAGGATGATATCTGGAGAAGGTTTTTTGGAGTAGACATGGATTTGAGAGAGAGAGAGAGAGAGAGAGAGAGAGAGAGAGAGAGAGAGAGAGAGAGAGAGAGAGAGAGAGAGAGAGAGAGAGAGAGAGAGAGAGAGAGAGAGAGAGAGAGAGTTCGACGAGTGAGAAGTATGGAAAATGCAAGTTCTCTCTCTCTCTCTCTTTAACGGCAACAGTACTCATTAAAACAATTGTTCCTCTATTACAGCCCCATTGAACTCCTACCAAGAACATTATTTTACTATTTTCTTTACTAATCAATAAAAATACCCAAGAAAAAACTATCACTGAAAAAAAAAGAAAAAAGTCATATATACCGTACTTTTATACCCGTTGCATCACCCCTTATTTAAAATGCACACACACACACACACACACACACACACACACACACACACACACACACACACACACACACACACACACACACACACACACACACACACAAGCACACCATTATAATCAATCTTCCTTCACGACATCCCCACTAATCCCTGACCACCACTAGTCACACACACACACACACACACACACACACACACACACACACACACACACACACACACACACACACACACACACACACACACACACACACACACACACACACACACACACACACACTAACCTTACACCAACATCGTCATAAAACACTTCTACCCCCAACAAAGCAACCCTTCATTAGAAAGTTCCCCTGTATTAAAAAAACACACACTAGCACATCATTACAAGTACTTCTCCTTACTCCTGTCCACACTGACCTTTCACCACTCTCTCCACCACTCTCTCCACCACTCGCTCCACTACTCGCTCCACCACTATGCCGGTAATGAACACCTAGGCCGGGCGACAAAAATATCAGGGCAAAATTCGCGACTGACTAAGTAGGAGTTAAAATTGTGGCCTCTGCTCTCAAACCCAGAGAGAGAGAGAGAGAGAGAGAGAGAGAGAGAGAGATACTGAATACATGAAGGGTTAAAGTATAGTCTCTGCTTTCATATCTGGTGGTCTTTGGGTTTAGTGGGTGGGTTACAAGGGAGGATAGAGGTAGGGAGAGAGAGAGAGAGAGAGAGAGAGAGAGAGAGAGAGAGAGAGAGAGAGAGAGAGAGAGAGAGAGAGAGAGAGAGAGAGAGAGAGAGAGAGAGAGAGAGAGAGAGAGAGAGAGAGAGAGAGAGAGAGAGAGAGAGAGAGAGAGAGAGAGAGAGAGAGAGAGAGAGAGAGAGAGAGAGAGAGAGAGAGAGAGAGAGTGAACGAGGGCAAGGTAAAATTGTGGCCTATGCTCTGAGGTAAAGAGGGATGGGGGAGGATGGGAAAGGGAGATAGGGATAAAGAGGAAGACAGACTCTCTCTCTCTCTCTCTCTCTCTCCATATCTACCAATACTGTATGTCCTCCACCCCTCCTCTTTTTTCTCTCACCTCCTCTTTTTCTCTTCTCCCATCTCCTCTTCCTCTTTAACTAGCCCCCATATTCTCCTTTCATCTCTCTTCTTCCATGTACTCCTCCTCCCCCATCCACACAGCCACTATGCAACCCTTCCCTCCATACCACATCAATTTGTCCTTGTGTGGAGGCTGTTCCCATCTTCATTACCCCTCCCTACCCCTCCCCACGTACCCCAACCCAACCATCTTCTCTCCTCCCCCTCCTCCTCCTCCTTCCCCTCCTCCCCCTCCTTCCTATTCTACACCCTCCATTAATTTGCGGTATTGAGTACGCTGCTCTTATCAACATTACCTGTGCTGTTCATCCACCATTCTCTCCTCTCTCTCTCTCTCTCTCTCTCTCTCTCTTTGTCCCTCCATCTCCTTCTCTCCTTCTACACTGGTATTCTGGACGCTTCTCTCACCACATCATTTTGTTCCCTTGTGTACGGTGTCCCAGTCTACATATCTCTTTGACTAACTCTCATCATTCTTGTATTTTGACCTACTTCTGCTCTTCCTCCTCTGTACACCCAGTTTGCAACCCTTCCCCTCCCTCCATATTATCAATCTATTTTGTTGTATAAGCTGTTTCTGTGTTCATTTTCCCACTCCCATTCTACCTACATTCACTGACACAATCACCTCGCTTGTGCTCATCTCAGTCTTTCCATCCTCTCCTCCTCCTCCTTTCACGCACTTATTTTACAACCCTCCCACACTCTACCATTTGGCCTTGTCCCTATCTTCATCACTCCCTAACCAACCCTTTCTTTTCACAACATCTCTGTGCTTCGTTTTCCCCCCTCCCTTCATTCTGCACATACATCCTGGACTCCTCCTCTCCTCTCCCCATGTCAGTCTTCTCCTATACCGTCTGCCTTTTCTTTCATTATTCTGTAACTAAGCCTTTCTCTTTTGATACTTTCTTTGCCTCAGTTTTACCATTGCTTACTCCTTCTCTTTCCAAACATACATTCTGAAACCGCCCCCCTGCACCCCATCAGTCTATCCTGTTGTGTATGCTGTCACTATTCTTATCACTCCCACTCATCCTTCCACAAACGTATCCTTCACGTCTCCCTGTCCCTCAAGCTCTACCTATTCCCCTGCTTCTCGTTCATTCCCTGCTCATCATTCTCCATCTATTTACCCTGTTGTGTATTCTGTCTTTGTCTTCATTACTCCTTATCTAACCCGCTCTCGTCCATTTATATCCGTCCTTCAATAACCCGCGTCGCTCCTTCCATACAATCCATTCTGCAAACTCCTCTCCCTCGCCCCAAATCAGATTCCGCTATTGTCTACGCCTTCCCTATCTCCATTACCCCCTCCCCTCTGCCTTATTCACCAGCACAGTTCCCTCACCTCGTCTCCTTATGTCTCCTCCTTCTCCTCCACCTACGCACCCAATCCCCTTCCCTTCCCCCAGTATCCTATCAATCTACCCTTCTGTGTACGCCTGCCTTCATTATCTTTCATTCTCCCATACTCAACCCTCTCTCGCCTCCTCTCGTCCTCGCTTTCTATCTCTCTCGACATATACCAAATTATCAGGTTCCTGTTTACATTCTCCCCATCTCCTCTCTTATCATTCTCTGTCCTGTGTCATTCTAATTACTTTTACTCTCTCTCTCTCCTACACTCTCTTTCCTTCCACTCTTTTCTTTTCCTTTCATATACAATCAGTTTCTCTCTCTCTCTTAACACTCTCTCTCTTTTTTATTCTTCAACGCATTTTCCTCCCCTCCCATACACTCTCCCCTTCCCTCACCTTCTTCCTTCAGCCATACATTCCTTCCCTCCCCTCTCATCACCTCCATTACTTCCCCTTCTTCTCCCTTCTCATACCCTACTCTCTTCTCTCTTCCCTCCTCTACACTCTTATTGCCTTTCCCCTCTCTTTCTCCTTTATCTCTACCATCCCCGTCCTTAATTCTATCATCTTTCCACACACTCTCTCCCTCATCGTCACCCTCTCACCCTCTCTCTCCTGCGTCCCCCCTCCCTCTCTCACTCTCTCTCTCATTCTGACTCTGTCTTTCAACGCTGTCTCCCTCTACCTCACACTTTCCTGCCCTCTCACATTTCTCACCTGTCCTCTCACTTTCTCTCCTGCCTCCTCCCCCCCCCCTCTCTCTCTCTCTCTCTTTCTCTCCCAGTAATAACTTCTCAACAATTGGATCAAAGTGGCGCAGGATTGGTCGGTTCTGGCTGGATGCTCTCACCTTATTGGCTATCAGACGAGGGGGGGGGGATGGGGGAGGAGATGGGAGAAGGGGGGAGGAGAGGGGAGAAAGGGAGGAAAAGGGATGTGAGGGGAATCGAGGGAAGGGGGAGGGGAATGAGAGACGGGGTGAACAGATTGAAAGAGAGGAGTTAAAGAGAGAAGGGGGGGGGTGACGGGATGAGAGGGAGAGATAAGGGGGTAGGGAGGGGATGACAGAGAGATAGTGAGAGGGGACGGGGGAGGGGAATAAGACAGAGGGGGGGTGGAGAACGAGGGGAAAGAGAGAAAGGGAGTGAGGGGGGATGAGATAGGAGTCGGGGGAAAGGGTGAGAAGGAAAGAGGGGAAAATAAAGAATGGGGCGTAAGTTGGGGTGAGGGTGAGGGGAATAAGGGAGGGGTGTGAGGGGAATGAGGTAAAGAGGGGAGGAACTGGGGAGGGGGAGAAGGTAAGTGGGTAGATGAATGGCCAGATGGAGTTAGTGGAGGGTGGAAGGGAAAACCAGTGCACTGAAGAGGATATATATATATATATATATATATATATATATATATATATATATATATATATATATATATATATATATATATATATATATATATATATATATATATATATATATATATATATATATATATGTATATATATATATATATATGAGAGAGAGAGAGAGAGGAATAGTCAAGTGAGAGAGTTATGAATAATATGAACAGCAAGAGAGACTCAGCCACCAGTCTCCATGTTCTCTAAATTAGTTCCCATTTTCACTCGCTAGGAGGGGGTAAACTGAAATAAATATAACTAAAATAAATAGAGAACTTTGAAATAACCGTGAATAAAGCTGAGAGAGACAAATCTAATTAACGCAGTTAAGTAAAACGAGAAATAATAAAACTCAGAAATAAAAACAAAAATAATTGCAGCTAAAAGACAATAAAACAGGAAGACATTAAGTAAAAAGAAATATTCCCTCCATCCGCCCATCACCCACTCCTATCCTGCCCCCGAAGGAAGGAGCGTAGGGGTCCTTGGCTAGTCTTTCAATCCATATTTTAGAGACAGGAGTGACCAGTAACATTCTCTCTCTCTCTCTCTCTCTCTCTCTCTCTCTCTCTCTCTCTCTCTCTCTCTCTCTCTCTCTGTGTCTTCGTAGTATCACAGAGTCGATGGTGGACGTTCCAGCCTAATACCTCTATCTATCTATATATCTATCTATAAAATAAAACACAATGAAGCCAACGTAGATTTAAAAAAAAAAGCGTAAAGTTAAATGAAAATAAAATCCGTACAATGAGGTGCAGACAAGAAGTTCGTGCCGTCGCGTGCATGATTCTAATTTCGTGAGCAATTGCACGCAGGATTTTCAAGACATTGCGCAGTAAATGGAGGAAGCGAGGTCTTGCAAGCATATACATACATACATTCATACATAAACACATGCATAATACATATTCATGGGCACACTGATTTGAGGACATGTACACACACACACACACACACACACACACACACACACACACACACACACACACACACATATGCAGATTTAATATATGAAGGTATACACAAACAAACGCACAGTTTAATATGTGTTCAGTTTAAGTATATTAGTCGATACACAAGAGCACATACGTCGTAAGTAAGCGCGCGCACACACACACACACACACACACACACACACACACACACACACACACACACACACACACACACACACACACACACACACACACACACACAGACACACACACACACACAGACACACACACACACACACACACACACACACACACACACACACACACACACACACACACACACACACACACAAAGCTGAAGTAAATGCATTCCACTCAGTCTATTTGCGTGGATACAAGTCTTAGAAAAAGGAAACTTGGAGAGGTTGGGAGAAGAGGGTGGGAGGGAGGGAGGGAGGGAGGTAAAGGGGTAGGGATGTGAGAGGGGGAGGTGAGGGAGAGAAGATGGAAGTGGAGAGACATGAAGAAACGGAGAAAAGAAGAACAAGAAAAGAGAAAGATGAGGAGGAAGTGGAGAGACATTAAGAGACGAGGGAAAGGACATGGAGAAGACGAATGGGAAGGAAGAGGGAGGAAAGGAAGCAAAGGGAGGGAAGAGGAGAGAAAGCGGGAGGAGGTAAGGGGATGGGGATGTAGGGAGGTAAGAAAGGAAGAAAGCGAGGAAGAGGAGAGACATTTGGAGGCAAAGGTAGGAAGGAAATATGGGAAAGGAATGGAAGGAAAGATGAAAGGAAAGGTGAAGACAGAAATAAGATGTCAGAGATGAAGAAGATGTGGAAGGGAAGATTGGAAGAAGAGAAGCGAGAGAAAGGCATTAGGAATTGAGGAGAGGAAGGACGAGGAGTGAAGAGAAGGGAAAGAAGAGGGAGGAAGTGATGAAGATGGAAGGAAGTGGAGAGGTGAAGAGAAATGAGAACACAAGAGATGAAGATGATATGGGAGTGAGAAATAAAATAGAGGACTAAGAAGAAGAAAAAGCATAGGAAGATATGAGGTATCATAAGAGTAACAGAAGACATGAGAGGTAGGGAACAGAAGAGAGGATGGGAGAGGGGTGGAGCTAGGAGACAAAGAAGAAGGAAGAGGAGGAGAAGATGAGAGAGGAAGAAGCACGGAGAGAAAGAAGTGAGATGAGATGAGGACGAGAAGAGGGTGAAGTGTATAGGATGTGGCCGGGAGAAGAGGTGATGCTGAAAAGGGAATGACACTGGGAGAGGAATGGGGGAAGGAAGACTGAGGGAAAGTGAGGATTTAGGTAAGAGAGGATTTAAGAAAGGGAGAGGATGGTGATGGGATACTCTTTGGGAAGTGAGAAAGAGAATAGGAAACTTAAGGTATAGAAGAGAGAATATCTGGGCATTAAAATGAAGAGTTTTTAGCATGTGGGATAGACAGCAGTGGATAAATAGAAAGATACATAAATAACTAGATAAGTATAAATAACATAAAAAGACTTAGAGTAACAGACACACAGATAAATAAAAAGTTTAATTAATACATATAAATAACACGAAAAGACAAACACGCTTGGATAAATAAATAAATAAATATATAAATAAAAATAACACAAAAAGACAGGCCCGTATTCCTGTCGGTTAAGGAAGGTACCTAACACCTGTTCTTAAGTGATATATTTTGGTCATTGTACCTTCTTGTCCCCCCCATGTGTCTCTAAATCCACCTAATATCACCATACTCTGCATAAATAGCGTGCAAAAGGATATTAAGCAGGTATATAAAAAAAAAATCGCTAAGAGAGAGGTGTTAGGGAGCCACCTTACACAGATATTTCACCCCTTCACAACGAGTGGTTTCTCCTTAGTCGAATAAAATCATAAGTTTACAGCCAAAATTAATTTAATGAGAGAGAGAGAGAGAGAGAGAGAGAGAGAGAGAGAGAGAGAGAGAGAGAGAGAGAGAGAGAGAGAGAGAGAGAGAGAGAGAGAGAGAGAGAGAGGCCTGTTTTCTCGTCAGTTGAGGAAGCTCCCTATCACACTTTTCTAAGCGATTTATTTTATTACACCTTACTGTCCTCTTCTGTGTTGCATAAATCCTTCCAATATCGCTATACTCTGCATAAAAAAAGGCACAAAAGGATATTAACCAGCCACATCCAAAAATAAATCGCTAAGGAAGAGGTGTTCGGGAGTTTCCTTAACCGAAAAAGGAAGTTTGTCATCAGGCTAGGGAAGTGAAGGGGTGATGCACACACACACACACACACACACACACACACACACACACACACACACACACACACACACACACACACACACACACACACACACACACACACACACACACACACACACACACACACACACACACACACACACACACACACACACACACACACACACACACACACACACACACACACACACACACACACACACACACACACACACACACACACACACACACACACACACACACACACACACACACACACACACACACACACACACACACACACACACACACACACACACACACACACACACACACACACACACACACACACACACACACACACACACACACACACACACACACACACACACACACACACACACACACACACACAAATTCTGAGTTGCAGGGAATATACATCAGTAAATGGTGCTTGGAATTATTATCAGAAAAGTCAAGGATATGAAAAGAGTACTTAACAGAGGCAGTTTCTTCCACCACTGTCCCTTTTCCCTTTTCTTCCTAGTCCTTTTTTTCAGTGTTTTTGCTCCATTCAGTACTTTTTCCTTACGTCCCGTGCATTATATTTTGCTACTGTGTTCCGTAAGTTTTCCTTGTAATAGTTCTTTTCACGTCCTCTGTTAAGTGTGTTCCGTTTGTAATTTTGTAATGTTGTTGTGTATTATCATTTACACCTATTTTTGTCATTTTTTCCTTGATGTTAATAGTGTATTTCAACATTCATTTTTCGACTGTAATGATTGCGTGCTTTTGTACCATTTTGTACCCCATTTTTCAGCTTTATATTTCCAGTTCATGATTCTGTTCTTGTCGGGAATAGTTCTGAATTTAAACATTCTATTTTGAGCATCATTCACATAGTTTACTTTGATATAATGTGTGAATATTTTCTGTCAGGGATATCTTTGTGTTATAATTGTATCATTTCTGTAAGTGTCAATATATTTATAAAGCTTTGTATTGGTTGTTGTGGTTAAATGCCAGTTATTTCATTTACTGTTGCTGGATGTGTTTTTTTTTCAGTGAGTTTGACAGTGCATTCTTTTAGAACTTTTGTAACGTACAGTATATTTAGCTTGTTTTGTTCTTCTAATTAACGTTAATAATTTTTGCTGCAAGTTATTTTATATTTATTTACATTTTCTTAATGCACACGGAGCCTCAGGAGGGGACACAGGACCTGCATCCAAAGGGCTGGTCAGAGCAGGCCAGTCACACGCTTGCCTGGCCAGCTCCAACATCCAACACTTCCAGACTATCAGAGATTCCCTTACAACAGCTGATGCTTTCACTGAGGAATGTCAACACAAACAATGTCACACGAATGTCTATATTTTGGTCACTTGTAATTAAGAATATACACCATATACATCCATACATGTATTATTAAGCTTTGTTAAATCAACTGCTACTACATAAATCTAAGGATCGAGATCATGTCTATGATAAACTATCACTGCATAGTGAAATACACATGAACTCGATAAAACTCTCCAGAATCTTTTATATATATCTATGAAACTACCTAATTACATAGAGATCAACACTTCTGCTCGCCATCCAACCTCACCCGAATGAATATTACATTTAGAACTTCAAATCAAACAAAGGCAAATTATCCAGTGGTAAAAAAGTAGTTCAAAGCTTTGTCGCTTTTCAATGCTATTCCTGCCTTCAAGCAAAATTTCGAATGACCACCTTAGCATAGATCAGTATGCTTTTGTTCAGTCTGAATCTCAAGCTACGGCTTCTTTCCAGTCAGTGGTGGGGGTATAGGATGAGCAGAACCGTGAACCAAACTCTTGTCGGCATAAGAGACTTTGTAACATCTCCGTAATGGTATATTTTGTCCGTCACACTTTCATATCAGCAGTATATTTTGTTTATTACATTTTCATTGCTTCTAATAAGGCACTGATGCCAACTGTATCAGTAATTAGAATATATATAACACAAACGCACAATCAAGTAGTAAGAGGTAACATGCAAAACAGTTCACTAGGAATGAAGCGGTACACAGTCTCCTATGCCAGTGAGAGTGTGACACAAATTTATTGTCTTCGGCTTTGGCTTTCTGAAACCTCTTCCTTATCTATTTGCATTTCACGCATGCTATTCTTATGTTTTTAACTTTTACATCCATGCATAAGTTCAGTACAAGAAAGTATCAACGTGCTGTAAGCAGAAATATACTGGTAAGGAAGAGGTGTTAGGGAACTTCTTGAGAAGAGATCACATTCTTTCAGAACATGGGGGTAGACAAGATAAAACAAAGCACAAGGCTAGTACTGCTCTGAACCTTAGAGAGAACCCTGTACGTTTAACCTTAGACAGATCCCTGTGCTTCGTTTCATCTTCTTGCTCACGTGTTTCGGGCAAGAGTTGCCGCACCATTAGGGTCACAAGACTACAGCCCTGATTCACGAGTGTACTTATTTGTGTCACACACACACGCACCTGTGTCCTCCAACATACCTCATCTGTCCCCCCCACACCTGCCACATTCACACACCTACCACCTTCAAACCTGTCACCTTCACACTTGTGGTCTCCGCACCTGTGGTCTCCACACCTGTTACTTCCACACCTGTCACATCTACACCTGTCACCTCCACATCTTTAGTCTCCACACCTACCACCTTCACACCTGTGGCCTCTGCACCTGTCTCTTTCACACCTGTGGTCTCCACACTTGTCACCTCCACACATGTGACCTCTACACTTGAGGCGTCCTCACCTCCAGCCTTCACATATGTAGCCTCCTCACCTGTCACCTCCACACCTGTCACCTCCACACCTGTCACCTCCACACTTGAGGCGTCCTCACCTCCCGCCTTCACATATGTGGCCTCCTCACCTATCACCTCTACACCTGTCACCTCCACACCTGCCACCTCATTTGTGGCCTCCACACGTGTCATTTTGACATTTGTGGCCTCCACACCTGTCATCTTCACACTTACGGCCTCCACAATCGTCACCTCCACACCTGGCACCTCCACACCTGTCACCTAAACTTTCAGAGCCCGGCATATCACCACCACCACCACCACCACCACCCTCACGCTACACCACCCACTGTCCCTGTTAATACCGTTTCTCTTTCCGATGCCAACAGACGCGAGGATTTGGAGTATGGAGTTGGTCGCAATAAGAGATGGTAAGAGGCCACCGGAGTCCACTGTGTATATGTCTTGTGCTCGCAGCAGCTTCTCGTAATCGGGCTTTTTTTTTCTTTTACCTGGACTGAGATTCACAAACTGACTTATGATCTATTTCCTGTCGTAATTTACAGTAGGATTGTTTTTAGAGAAGAACAAGGAACACAAGAAGACTCTACACTTTTCTTCCTAGTCCTTCCCTGCAGAATCAAAATACACAATTTTCCTTTCCTAACTGACTATTTTGGCAGGACAAACAAAACACATAGGAAGTTTTTGCACTCCCTTAGTCCTTCCTACGAAAACAAATCAAAGTTACGACGGAAAATTTATTATAATTTTGTCTGTGAATCCGGGTATGGAATTTCCGAGGGTGTCCACCTTGTTAGAAGAACGTCAGACTTTCTCTAACATCTCCTCTTCTTCTTTGCCTACTTGATGAACAACAGCATTTCTTTTCCGACTTGATGGTCGAGTCTCCACTGAAAAGCACCTCGATAGAAAGAAGGCAAGAGGGAAAGAGGAGGAGCGACGGAACCAGGGAGAAAATGAGAGAGTCTGACTTTCATTTAGCAAACTGAATAGTCCCCGGCAGAAATTTTTGACAGCACAGCCCGTAAAAGATAGAGGAGAGCGAAGTAGCCATAGAGAGCGAATGTTAACTGGTCCGTATCTTTCCCCAACTATTTTTTTTAATTTATTTTTTCTAAAGATCACTGGTTCTTGTAGACTCTTGGGGACTCTTCCTAGCTGCACGAAAATTAGATGACAACTTTTGCTACTGCTAGTCTTAACTGTCTGAGCATTGTTTGGTGGCTGACTTGGAAGACAGGTATGCAAAGTGAAAAAAGTGTCTCTTGGTGAAAAGTTGAAGCATACTTGATATTGTGAATGTTCTTATCGTGAAAATAACGAAAATAGTTAACTCTGTCTACGATTCTAGCTCTAAATCTCCTGCAGGTGGTGACAATGTGATGGCTGATTATGCCTCCACCCATCTATGGTGTAGGAGGCATTAAATGATTGGACTGTCCGTGCGTGCGTGCGTGTGTGTGTGCGTGTGTGCGTGGGTGCGAGCGTCCGTAATATTTTGTGGCCCCAATATCTCCTGAATCCTTGGACGGATTTCCACCAAGCTTTTGTCCGTGATGCAGTATGAGAAGATAATGAACTGATTAGGTCGGCAAGGTCAAGGGATCAAAGGTCAAGGTCATATGGGGCTCAGCTTTGTTTATCATTGTGGGTGCGATATATCCTGAACCTCTCGACGGATTTCGACCAAACTTTTTTCAATGATACAGTATGAATAGACGATGAACTGATTAGGTCAGCAGAGTCAAGGTATCAAAGGTGCAGGTCATATGAGGTCAACTTAGTTCATCTTTAGTCTCATTTCAATCCACAATGAACCCTGTCATGGAGGTTGTATAGAGAGTCCGCGCGTAAGACTTGGCGGATCGACAGCGCTGGGCCTGAGTTCACGGTGTCTCGTTTAGTTATAAAAAATTTATATACCAATAAAAACGTTGATCTTCGTGAAAATTTAAGATAAAAGTTGATTTTAAGGACGTCCTCCTGATGGAAGGTTATGCATTGGGTGATTTTTTGATGGCACATTTAAGGTTGGACTCTAAGGACCGTGTTTTCGTCAGTTAAGAAGCTCCTAACATTCTTTTCCTAGCGATTTATTTTGCTTAATACACCTTTGTCTTTTTCTGAGTTCCATAAGCCCTTTAAATGTCGCCATACTCTGCATAATACACAGCAGTACGTTAATCAGCTATATACAAAAATAAATCACTAAGGAAGAGATGTTCGGGAGCTCCCTTACCAGACGACAATATGGGCCTAAGTGGCATAGGAGGCTTCTTATCATCTCCTCCTTAGCGATATGCTTCTTTATCACACCTTAACACTCTCTTGTAGGCTGTTTATACCGTTTAATATCGACAGTATTTGCTTCACCATCATAAACAATGATGCTGAGGTGTAACTAATGTGTAGAATAAGTCGCTAAGGATGGGATGATACGAGTCATTCGGTGTCACCTAGAGTAGGACTCTTAGAAAATGGCTATGACTGTAAGGAAGTGTCTCATTGATAAATTATTGAATGGTTGATTTTTTCATCCACCTTCGCGGAGCAAGGGGGTTATGTGGTTGGTATGGTTTGTTTGTCTTTCCGTCTGTCCCGCGGTCTGTCTGTTAGCAGGATTATATATATATATATATATATATATATATATATATATATATATATATATATATATATATATATATATGACGAAATTGCATGAAAATTGGCAAAATGTTTTTGGACCATCAGAGGAACAGGTGATTATTATTATTATTATTACAGACGTGGGACGAGGTCACTGAGTGTGGCCACAGGGTTTAGGGACTGAATAGGGAGGCTGCTAGAGATCGAAGAGCGTGGAGAGCCGCCATTAAGTGACCAAGGCCGACGTATGCAAGAATGTTGGAGACTTTATAAACGACACAATACGAAACGACACGAGTATTTTCCAACAAATTTTTTCGCTACCGTATTGCAACACCATAGTGGCCTTTAAGAGTGAGGAAACGCCACACAGCTTCCGAAAACTTGGGAGGAACATGGTTACGTTTTATCTCACGCTCGATCTGTGCCGAAAAAAAAAAAGGAAGAAGGTTTGCTGTCATGTTTAGGAGGGGAGTGAGCGCCGAGAGTGACAGCGGGAAAGAGGTAGAGAGACAGGAGGAAATGGAAGAGGAAGGGGAAGGAAGGGTATTGTATGAGTAGAGGATGATGGGAGATAAAAGAGGAAGGAAGGAAAGGAAGAAGAGAAAGGATATGGAGGAGAAGACGAAAGGAGATAAAAAGAAAGATAAGAGAAAATAAAAAAAAGATGGGTGGAAATAGAAAGAAAATGAGAAGGTGGGGCAGAAGATGGGAGAAAATGAAAGTGTAGAAGATGGGACGTGGATGAGAAGGGAGGAAATGGACAGGAAGAAAGGGGAAAAGACTGAAAAAAGGAGAAAATGGAAAAGAAGAAAAACCTGGAGGAGGAGTAGGGGGGAAAAGAAGAAAAACCTGGAGGAGGAGTAGGGGGGAAAAGAAGAGAGAAAGGGGGAAATGGAAGAAAAATGAGGAAAGTGAGGGAAGACGGAAGGAAATGAAAAAAAGAAGGAAGAAAAGGGAGAAGAAAGAGAGAGGAAATGGAAGACAGGAAGTGTATGAATTTAAGAATTTGATTGAGGAAGTCAGACATGCAGGCAGTTAACCGTTTCATTTCGATTACATTTATTATTATTATTATTATTATTATTATTACTATTATTATTATTATTATTATTAATATTACTACTACTATTACTACTACTACTACTACTACTACTTCTACTACTACTACTACCACCACTCCTACCACTACTACTACTACTTCTACTGTCACTACTACCACCACTCCTACCACTACTACTACTTCTACTATCATTACTACCACCACTCCTACCACTACTATTACTACTACTACTACTACTATTACTATTTTTATTTATTGCAGCTTCTAAACAATTTTATTCAAAACTGGGAGAGACTTTTCTTAAGGAAGGGGGGGGGGATCCATAACCCTCACTCACATCTTTAATAAAACCTAAATAAAGTCGCCTGTAGCCTAAAAAATAAGATACAAATTAACGTACAAGGACTAAACTCCCCCCCAAAAAAAATTTAAAAAAATAAGAAAAATCCAATTATTATATAGTTTATGCTTCACGTCGGCTGGATGTCCCTTCATATGCTTCCAAGTCTGTTTTCTAAGTAGCATAGGCAGTTTCTTAGCCTCTCTTCCTAAGCGATTTATTCTGCATATCATACCTTTTTATCCTTTTGTATGTTATTGAGGCAAACTGTGTCGAGACTAGAAGTAAATAATAACATGCAAGCGAAGGTGTAGGTGTAAAATAAATCGCACAGGTAATGGTGCTACGGAGCTTCCTATGCCCCCTAAAACACGGGTCTGTCTCCGAAGTACGTCCGTTCTACCTGTGACGTACATAGAATCAAAACGCGCGCGCGCGCACGCACACGCGCACACACACACACACACACACACACACACACACACACACACACACACACACACACACACACACACACACACACACACACACACACACACACACACACCTCACAACCCACCTTCCCTCTCAAACACACATAACGAAGCCTATTCATGACACACAAGCCCTTCGTTCTCACCTTCTGGCACCTCTCTCCTCCTCTTCACTCCCTCTACCCCACCATAATGAGTCCCAGTCCACGTCTTCTTACTTCCTCTTTACCTCACTCTCTTTACTCTGCCATACTAACACAAGGTGGACCATTTTTAACGCCCCCTCTTCCACTTTGCCTACTGGTTTCTTGTATCAAAGTTTACCCTGCATCATTTATTCACCTCCTACTTTCCCTGCCACACCCACGCCCTCACCAGCAGACTGAGCCGTTCTAACAAGACACAAATCACCAGGTCATCAACGTCAACCCTGTACTATTCATTCACCTCCTGCTCCCCCTGCCACACACAAGCCCACACCAGCAGACTGAGCCGCCCCCGCAACACATAAGATTCTGCCACATGAGTTTCAAGTGGAGCGCGTATTTGAATCACCCTGTATATCTTCCTAACGAGCCCCCATTCAACCTTTTGCACCTACGTCGTTAATGAACTTCTCGCCAACCTTTCCTCCTTACCTGAGTTCGTATCATGAGGGGATTTTGAGAGGTCGTAACACCTCCTCCATAGCGATTTATTTTTCACATTACACCTCATTATAATTTTCCGCCTGAGTTTCCTCCTTTCCTTGGGTCGTATTCTGAAGAGGCGAGGTATTAACACCACTTTTTTGGCGATTCGTTGTTCACGTTGCACCTCATTACCTTCTTGTATGCTACTGACGCAAAATATGTCGATATTAAAATGAAATAAGTGGCATGCAAGATAATATTAAGGTGCAATATGTTGAATAAGTCGCAAGGGAAGAGGTGTTAGGGATTCTCTTATATCGTTAGGCCAGGGAATGACTCACACAGACTCTTAAAACTCTCAGGCGTATGGCATTCACTCACAGATGAAGAAAGCCGTCTGTTGCTTGTGATAATTAAATACTAGAAATGATCCGACGCAAAGATAGTTATTTCCATTGGTATTATCACTCTCAGGCTCCTCTAACTCCTCCATAGCTGAGCAAAATCCCCTGGTGTTAGCTGGAATACAGAACTTAAGCTTTCCCAACCATAATATTAACCGTGAAATCAGTAATAATTTTTCTTTCACACATTTCTTTACACGTAGCATTTCTCTCACTTCTCTTGGCCATTTACGAGGAGTACGGATTCACTTACCTTACTTTTGAAGGCGGTGAGATATCCCTACTGTACCGGGATCCTCTTACAGATAAATCAACACTCTATCTCCTTTCCCACCAATCAGCTCTCTCGGGTTCACACCTAATTTTCAGCTTAGGCAACATTTTTCTTTACATTGTCTAGAAGCTACGACAAAACCTCATAAGAACTTGCTAAGCTACACAGTAATATGAAAGACAGTAGGGAATGCTGTCTTTACCTGCCTTGAATGGAGCCCCTGATACGTAAAGGAGCTCTTGTCCGGGGCGGTATATCTAAACAGTTTATCGTAACAATTATATACATTCCCTTCTTCTCTTTCTTTTACCTAGCGCCCTCGTCATACACACAGCCCTATCTCATTAATTTTTCACTCTCATCTGGACAAATCATATCCCTTGTGTACTAATTTGTGTCTATTCCTTCCTCTCTCTTTTCGCTGTCAGACTCTCTCCTCCCTCCACAGAAACTTCCCCACCAAAAATTCATCACTCATCATCATCATCATCATCATCATCATCATCAACGGTAGAAGGAGTAGTATACATCAAATGGGTAGGATCCAGTACACAGAGAAATGAGATCACCTTAACTGCACAACATCTTCGCATATGTGGTGTCTCTCCTTCAATATTCAGTCAGTACGGTATCTTTTCCACTCTAATTCCGTTTTCCATCAATAGAACACACACACACACACACACACACACACACACACACACACACACACACACACACACACACACACACACACACACACACACACACACACATACCTGTCTCATACACCCACCTGTCTCTCACACACACACCTGCTTCACATAATAGCTCACCTCACACAACCACATCCCTCTCTCTCTCTCTCTCTCACACACACACACACACACACACACACACACACACACACACACACACACACACACACACACACACACACACCTGCCCGAAATAAACTCTCTCTCTCTCTCTCTCTCTCTCTCTCTCTCTTGCGTCATACATGAATATTCCACCTCACTTCTGGAAATAGAAAATGTTTTGCCGAAAGACCGCCTTGTCACGTAAGCCATTCACAAGCGTCATGTACGTGTGTGTGTGTGTGTGTGTGTGTGCTCTGTCATGTAAGATGCACGTCGGAACCATTCACAGACCTACACCACCACAAAAATCGTGTGTGTGTGTGTGTGTGTGTGTGTGTGTGATTGGGTTCATGCATATGCAGACTTAAACACGTAAAACTTGTTAATTGGAGAGGAAAGAGCGCGTGGCAGTCCAATAAAATGTAAATGCGTGTAGTGTGTGTATGTATGTGTCTGTATGTGTCTCTGCATGTGTATATACTTGTGTGTGTGTGTGTGTGTGTGTGTGTGTGTGTGTGTGTGTGTGTGTGTGTGTGTGTGTCCTTCATATTTTAAAAGCCTAATATTAATTCTTCTTTGACCGACCGGCTATGTTAAGTTAGCCTCATTCATGTCTTTCTTTGATGTTCCCAAAACCCACTTGAAAATTTTTGCCCTCAGAATTACAAAGCCCTGATACAAACCAGCTTTATATATATTTTGGAAGAAAAGCAGCGTAGTCATCATCTTCGAAATCATCATCATTATCATCGTCGTCTTCCTCATCACGTACAGGGAAAAAGGAACCAAAGGCAAGGAGTCCGCAAATTGCTCATACCAAGAAAAAACGATAACAGGGAGCCAAATTCAAGACCCGTTCTTTTCGAGATGCCTGGACACACTACGTTTTAAAGACTGGAGGTCGTAGGTTGTAGGAAATAGGCAATAAGTGCCCACTGATCGTTTGTAAGAAAAATAAACCCGACTCTTTTCACCTACCTTTTGTCCTTGACCTTCGACCTATTGTTCTTAAAAGAAATATCAACTATGCTTAATCTTCAACCCTTCCACAAAGTCTGACCGAAATCGAATAAAGAAAGACCGAACGCTTGAGAGAAAAGGCCGAACATTTGAGAGAAAAGGCCGAACACTTGAGGGAAAAGGCCGAACACTTGAGGGGAAAAGGCCGAACACTTGAGGGAAAAGGCCGAACACTTGAGAGAAAAGGCCGAACACTTGAGGGGAAAAGGCCGAACACTTGAGAGAAAAGGCCGAACACTTGAGAGAAAAGGCCGAACACTTGAGGGAAAAGGCCGAACACTTGAGAGAAAAGGCCGAACACTTGAGAGAAAACACTGAAAATTTGAAAAGCCCAACAATTGAGAGCAAGGCCGAACACTTGAGAGAAAGGCCGAAAACTTGAGAGAGAGGCCGAACACTTGAGAGAAAAGACCGAACACTTGCCCTTGCCTTGTTACCTTTACCTCTGACTAAATCGCTAGCAGAATTAAATTACTTCACCCTCTCCTGACCCTCAACCCTTCCACCAAGTTTGGTCACAGTCGGATAAAAAATGAGTTCTCCTCGACCTCTGACCCAAGACCTTTTTCGGCCACAAATTAATAACGTGTTCCTATAATGGTCCTAAATATGAACAGAAAGAGAGAGAGAGAGAGAGAGAGAGAGAGAGAGAGAGAGAGAGAGAGAGAGAGAGAGAGAGAGAGAGAGAGAGAGAGAGAGAGAGAGAGAGAGAGAGAGAGAGAGAGAGAGAGAGAGAGAGAGAGAGAGAGAGATCCAAGCCTGACCAAACACATGACCTCCTCGAGCAGTAAGCGCGTAAAATAAGGGTACTGAAGCGCATTTTTTCCATATATTATTCCGATAGTTAATTTTCTTTTTGCTTAATGGAAAAAAAATAATAATGAAAAATTTGACGTGAAATAAAAAAACTAATTATCTCTCGTAACTGGGATTATTATTGTTTATTATTATCGTTATTATTATTATTATTATTATTATTTAGGAAGGATAAGATGTGAGTTCACAATAGCCTCACATTTGTATTGCATTTAGCGTACATGATACCGTGGAACGTACATGTGTGTGTGTGTGTGTGTGTGTGTGTGTGTGTGTGTGTGCTGAGGCGGAAGAGGTCACCATGTTTTGATCAGAGACAAAATGGTAATATTAAAGGTCATCTCTATTTTTCCTCTCTCCCTCACTCTCTCTCTCTCTCTCTCTCTCTCTCTCTCTCTCTCGGCCGTTCACACACGCACACACACACTCCCCCCCCTTCTCTCTCTCTCTCTCTCTCGGCCGTTCACACACGCACACACACACTCCCCCCCCTTCTCTCTCTCTCCCTCTCTCTCGGCCGTTCACACACGCACACACACACTCCCCCCCCCTCTCTCTCTCTAATTTCGTTCTCAGTGACCGGTTTTAAAGGTCACGGTCAACTTTCTCTCTTTTTTCCCCCACTCACTCATTTTTATCCCTCGCTTTATCGGATTATTCTCAGCCTGTTTTAATCTTTCATTCACTCAGGCTACGTATTTTTACCTCTTCAATACGAGAGGTGTTCCGCAAATTAATACGTAAAATCGTCTGGTTTAGGAAAGGAGAGATATTATTTAGTGTGGTACGATTGTATATTAACACAACCCAGTTCTTGTGTTTTGAGGGGAAGGCTCAGTTAAAGTTATCAGTGCCTACCCTGTCCTATATTTTGCTTCCAGTATCGGTTTAAGTTGTTTATGCTGTCTGTTTTTCGCATCCACTGACTCTATGGATGATCAGCAGCTTCATGATGCAGCAAAAGGGTCTTCGGACTTTTCAAATTCAGACTGAGTTCTCCCCACAGCACAGAACATTGCAGTGGGAACATGAACTAACCCACAACCTACTTTCGTAATGTGACATCTAGCTTATGTTATTCTTGCTACCATTTTTCGGCTATTTAACCCCACCCCAAGCTATACCTGAGCCCTCCAGTTCAAAGGGACTCTCCTGAAAAGAATGATATTGTCAGTTGGTAGCAAGAATTAATTGATTACGAGCCCAGCGTTTCGGACAGGCTGATATATACAGAAAATAATAAAATGTAGTAAGGAAGTAAAATAAAGAACGCTATAAATTTCGGTACAAAAGGGTAACTCAAATAAAATCCACACGCACTGTCATGTCTTCCCCTCCACCTCCATCCCTCCCACCCGATCCTCTCAAGTCTCTCTCTCCTCGACCACCGCAACTTTCTCGGTCTCTTCTTTCTTTCTTTCTTACTTTTTCAGACTTACTTTCTCTCCCTCATTGCCTTTCTTGGGAGTTCTTTCTGATTTATTTTTTTTCCTTCGTCTTGATGTCCTTCTTGTTCTTTGGTCTTATTCTTTCTCTTAATCATTGCCATTTTCCTTTTATACATTCGGTCTCATTATTTTCATCTTCCTTCCCTCTTCGCATCATTCCCCTCCCATCGTCTTTTCTTCTGCCTAGTCATTCTGATTCCTTCATCATTTTCACAGTCTTCCTTCTTCTGTCCTTACTGTCCTTTTTCTCAGTCTCTTTTCTCTTCCTTTTCCCTCCTCGTCATCCTCTCCCTCTTCTTATCCTTTCCACTCTCTTTCTTCATTTTCTCTTTTTCCTTCTCTTGTCCTGCTTGTCTTCTTGTCTCAGTCTCCACCCTCTCCCTTCTCTTCTCCTCTTTCTTCCTTCTATTTCAATGTATTTCCCTTATCATCTCCCCCCTCTTCTTATCTTTCCCCATCTTTCTTCATTTTCTTACCCTTCTTCCTTCTCCTGTCGTGCATGTTCTTTTTACTCATTCTCCTTCCTCTCCCTTTTCCTCTTCCCCTACCTCTCCCTTTTCCTCTTCTCCTCCTTCATCCTTTTCTTCTTCAACCCTCCTATTTCACTGTAGTCTTGGCTTTTGATCCGCTGTTTTTTTCTCTTGCACTGCTTGCTTTGGCCTCTGCACTGCCTTGTCCCCCATACATTAGCCCTGTATATTGCCTCCCTTGCCTTCATGCATTTAATAAATCCACATTGCTTAACTAAACATGCATTTCCCTATTCACTCGATTTATATAGCTTAAATTTTAGTAACATACGTGCAGTTGGGGGCAAAATTTCGGCAACTATTTCACTATACCTGCTTCACATTTAGGGCATGTCTATAACTTTCCTCCTTATGGTATAATATAAAGACGAATTATATATATACAGAGATACATACCAAGCCTAGCCTCTCTCAGCTCAGGAATATTAGCCAGTGGAGGAAAGTGAGACGCAGATGAGGTGAGAATATTAGTCATACTTTTGTCCCATACTGTACATCCTAAATAGACATACATATCTTAATTACAGTTGTCGACATGAATCAAAAGATATCGATCAACTTCAGTAAATAACGATAAGGTGTGCGATGATTTTTGAAACCCAGAGGGGGGAGAGGATCTTCGAATTATAACACACTTCTCCAAGGTTTTTATATTAGTGTTATAATTAAAGGACTAAAAGGTGAATTGATCTCACTGTTCGCATTTGTACTTCTTATGTAAATCTTAAGACGCAGAAACTTCCAAATCAGGACACACTTAAGAAAACCTAAACCTAACGCACTTATTTCAGCATATATAGCTTAAAAAAAATATCTTGAGGGAGACAAGGAAAAACCAAGGAGATTCATTTCAAAGTGACGCAAAAAAAAAAAAAGAAAAGAAAAAATAGACCCGTGAGAGTTTTTCCACTCAAACTAATAGAGCTGCTGTGTACTCTGTCAGGGAGCGGATAAAGCGGATTACGATTTTTTGATCAGATTTTTTTTTGTTTTTTCGATTTCTGACGATGACAACGACAGCCTCCTTTATTTTTCTTTATCTTCCTATTTTTCTGTCAGAAGATTGAGTGAATTTTTGTGCAGATCTTTTCCTATTTCCCCGTTTTCTTATTTTTTTTTGTCAAGTTGCGATGATGATGCAGGAGATTATTTTTCATTCCTTCACTTTTTATTTTTTTATTTTTTCAAGTCAGAGGAAAAATAGGGACTGGATCCTGAGCCCATTGTTTTTCTTACCCTTCATTTTTCTGTTTTTTTTCCTTTAGTCACGAGAGGCACAAGTGAAAGGATTAAAGCTTTTAGATTGGCATCAACGAATCCGTGTAATTTTTTTCGCTGACGAAGCCGGCCATTCAGACTTTACTTCTTACGTGTTTAGTTTCCTCCCGATCAACCCCTTCACTACGAGAGGCCTTTGAGGTCCTTCGTAGGGTAGATTAAAGTGTCTAAAGGTAGCACAGGTGAGAGAGTATAGGCATCATTAGACTGAATAGGTTAAATTTGTTTTCTTTCCCTTTTGGTACTGAAAAATTCTCCTTTTAGGGGAAGGTAGGAGGACAATGGTAATATAAAAGCTACGCAGTATTGAATGGGCTGCTACTACTACTACTAATGATAACAATAATAATAATAATAATAATAATAATAATAATAATAATAATAATAACGATAATAATAATAATAATAATAATAATAATAATAATAATAATAATAATAATAATAATAATAATAATGATAATGATAATAATAATAATAATAATAATAATAATAATAATAATAATAATAATAATAATAATAACCTAGGACAGCCGAAAATTTAATAGGGAATACTATTTGTTTATATGTAAAAATTGGATTGAAAAACTTATACATGGGGATGAAGAATAATATTTAAGTTTTCATAACTCTGTTTTTCGTTTACTGCTCTCGTTATGTCTAATTTTGAAGAAGAGCAAGAAAAATCGATTCACATACCATTCTTATGTCTAATTTTGAAGAAGAGCAAGAAATATCGATTCACATACCATTCTTATCTGACAATATAGGAAGGAGGTACGTTAAAAATCCTTCCTTTTTTCGATAATGCTCTTACTATGTCGATTCAAATATTTCTTTTAATACTAACAAGAAAACCTAAATCTCACACGATTGGTTTTAGACAGAAAATAAGGTGTGAGGATAGAAAACCAGAAAGTGATTAGATAACAAATTCCAAATTATTTATATAGCGTGGAGAAGGGGTAGGTAAGGCAACAGGAACAGTGCCTGGTGATGTTATGTTGTTTGAGAGGATGAGGAAGGAGAGGAGGGCGGAGAGGGAAGGGGGTAAGAGAGGAATGGAGAGAGGAAGGAGAAGAGAGTGTAGTAGTTGGGGATGAGGAGGATGGAAAAGGGAGGGGAGTAGGAAAGGAGAGCGGAGTGGATACGGGGAAGAGAAGAGAGTGAAGTAAGAGGGGGAGAGGAAGGCAGAGAGGAGAGTGGAGTAGAGAGGAGTGGAGGAGGTGAGGGGATATGAGAGGAATCACCAGGAACGGGGAATCATATGAGGGCAAAGAAAAAAATACCCCTTTGATATTTTTCGCATTTTGGTCCACAGTTGTAAATTTTTCCGACATATATCCACCATAAATATGCTATGTATGTCTGCAAATCCGTGTATACAGCATATGAGCATCGTACACATTACAGCATTGACATATTCTGCTCTCGACCACTGCATGTTTTTTGCTGAATTTTACCTGTATTTTTATTATGCATGTAAGATAATTATTTGGTGCATTAGTGATCATGCTTGGTGAATTATTGTCCTTATATTTTTCCCTGCATTTGTATTTCAGCATAAAAAAATCAGTTTAGTCTTATGTATTCGAAATATATCTGGAATGTGACTCTTAGATTTTCTTTATGGTTATGGTTTTAGACTAGATTCCTTAAGACAGTGCTTGAAATACTTAAGATTATGTAAGTTTATGCCTGGTAGAGTTACGTTAGTTTAAGTTAATATTAAGTTTGCACCTCCATGCATCCGTCGCCTTGCCTAGGGTTGCCAACAAGACTGAACACACTGGCAAAATCTGTTCTTTATAACACCATTTTGTTATCTTGTTCAGTATGTTCACCACTCTTTCTTAACGTTGCCAGGAAATCATTTATAATTAACGGAAATTCATCAGCACGTAAAAAGTCATAAGGGGAAGGAAGAAGAACTTTATTTTTTATTTTTAGTTTTATGCCGTGTCCCAATTTTTTCAATAAGGGCTAAGGCGTTGCCCATGGGTAGAGGACTTTGCTTTTTTTGGAGCGTGCAGCACATTAAGACCGGATGCCCTTCCTGATGTCCACCAATGACCCCTGAGTGAACACGAACCTCCGACTCTTCGGCCAAACCAGAGCGCACGCGGCTGCTAATATACATAACATTAATAAGAAATAGTAGTGAATTAATTAGTCGACTTTGACTAACCTCGACATAAAAAGTTATTCTAAACAGCTGTATTTTTATCGTCTGTCGTTGCTACAACTAAAAAAAAAAATGTACTGAGGATGCTAGTCTCTTCAGTACCTTCACATCTTTTTTTACATTGTTATTAACCTCCTAGACGATTATAAAAATTTAAAGGGAAAATTCTGTTAAGCGCGTCCATACCAAATTCTTGCTGGCGCGGGCGGTTGCGGTCGTGAGTTTTGAAATACTGTAATCCTTAAAAGTTACCTCACTGGATTTGATTACATGTATCCTACTGAAGAGATACATAATTAAATGAAATAAAATATGATGTTTCCCGTATAAGAGTTCAGATGGGTTTGGAGTGAAAAAAAAAAAAATCTTGTTGGCAATTCTGGCCTGGCGACACTTCATTCATTATACTTCCCTCTATATCAAGTCTGACATAGAATTTTAGCAATGTCCTTTATATATATCTTTTGCCTGAGAAAATTTATTGCATACCGTAATGAGAATGAGATATATGTATGGTTATGGATTAATTATTTTAATAGGAGTGCATCTTTGATATGCAACTTTTCATGCAGATCTTACTTCATTGCATCGTGGAAATTTCTGAAGTTTTTATTAACCCTACCTTTGTATCACAGTGCAGTGGCCTTGGTTCATCATTTTCTAGCACGAATTCCATGCTGTATTGTTCTTTAATTGATTTTCTGGATACAGAGACAAGTGCATCTAAAAAAATGAAAAAAAACAAAAAAACAAAATCACATGAGAACAACACTCTTATATAGAAAAAAAAATGGGATATTGCTATAATTTTTTTTGCAAGGAAGAATAACCAAAGGCCCATCAGGAGTGTAAAAACTGCGCCAAGGCTACTTAGTCCTCACACTTAGGGAGAAAGTAACCTGATTTCTTAACCAGAGCGACGTTATCATAGTAATAGCCTCCATATATATCCCCTGCATCAAAATCACTATGGGGCACATCACTTGGTGCACCGTAACCCACTAGACCGTCAGGCGTCCATTTGTGGCTATATGGTTACCTTCCAGCGCATTAAATTATTTCTTGGATTCCCGTAGTCGATTTGTTCTGCCAATCAGTGTAAAGTCACCTACATCGAGTAAATAGGTGGCGGACGGACTGCCTACTTATTAAGAAGAGTAGACCATGGAATTTTTGACCAGGAATTGATGTTCTGGGCTCACTGTGCAGCTGGCCATGCAATTTTTGGCTGTCAGATATGCATTTCAGTTAAGATTATACAGTACAGTCCTAGCATGTACAGAACAGCGGTATCTAGGGTAGTAATCAGGTCGGCTTGGGTGATTTTCTAGCACTTCTTCCTCACTGATAGATCTGACATGAAACAGTTTATTAATCCTCTGCGAGTTAAGCTAGGTTAATGTTGTCTTGGCTTACATACATAACTGAGAATATTAATCAGTCATATTCAGATTTTACGTACTTTAGTCCATTCCTAAATCAGACACACTCGCCCATGACCCACACCTCTCCACACCTGTACTCCCTCATCCAATTTCCATACCTTTAACTATAATGCTAATCAGGATTGGGCTATAGTTAAAGTTGAAGGTGTTAGAGTGAGGGAGTATAAGTAAGAGAAGAAGAGTGTGATTCGTGGGAGTTTAAGAATGAACTACGAGGAAGAGGTGCTGTAAATTCTACCCAGCTGAAGAATATCCGGCCCCCATCCCCTCCCCCTCTATTCTCTCCTCCCCCACCCACCACCCACCCGTCTTACAGCCCTCCCTGCCATCCATCACCCTCCCTTCATTTACCATCATCACCAAACTCAGTTCTACCTTTCTTATTGTCTGTTCAGACGTTCTTCCTACATCTACCTTTTTAGGAGGTCTTGCATCAGGCGTGGGGGCACCTGCGACCACCGACCCAATGATTGCTGCTACAACTCCTCCTGCCGCTGCAACCTCTGGGGGACAAACTGCAGGTGCCAGCGTATGGGACTCTTCCAGCAGTGGGGGAAATAAACAGCCAAGGGAAAGCAGTATAGAGTACCACCGCCCCCCTCCCCTTTCGCAGCCGCCCCCTCCTCGTCCCCCCCTCTCCCCCTAGCCAGCCTCACCACCGAAGCCACCACCACTACAACTATCCCTTATCTTCCTCTGTGTCTACCCGGGGGACCTACTGCACCTCGACTGCCTGACTGTCGCTTCTCATGATTGTATCTCCCCACCTAACCTCCCCCTACCTCTCCTCCACGCAGCAGCAAACTCCCTCCCCTCTCGACTTTCTCCCACGTCCCCACGCCCCCCACACACTCTATAATTCACAGTGTTAATCAAGTCTTCCCTCTAATTGTAAAAGAAAATGGAGAAGCATTCCTTTTATCCCCTTCCTTTATTTACAACTCCCTTAACACAGTCAGCCACAGAATCCTCCTGGTTTGCGATGTAAGAATTTCCCACATGTATAATCTGCCATGTAAGATGTGAAAATGAAGGAAGGAAGGAAGCCATGTATTGATTTAAATCTGGAGAATGTAGAAACAATAAAGACTCCTT
>NC_136981.1:3714913-3734913 GCF_032717465.1 Coenobita brevimanus
TCCCCAACCTTCTCTCCCAAGATCCCCTCCATCATCCTCCCCTCTCTTCCTTCCCTCCCTCTATCCTATTTCACTTTACCATCCCCCAAACACTCAATCATCCATTCCCCCATCATCCTCCCCTCCCTTCCCTGTCCATTTCCCCTTCCCTCCCCATCGTCCTACTCTCCCACTATCTCCTCCCTTCCCCCATCATCCTCCCTTCCCTCCCACACCCCCTCCCACCTCACACTATCCTCATTACTCATATTTTTACAGTGGGATAAATGTGAAGTTTCGGCAGTCAGAATTACTTATTAGAATTATGAGAATGATGGCCGCTGCGACGCAATATAATACTCTCGCTGGCATGAGGGTGAGAGAGTTTTTTTTCCCTTTCAGCCCGATGATGTATTTTTTTTTATTTTGATTGTGGAAAAGTAGATTATTTTAAGTGTTTTATTGCTGTGTGTATGTACTGTATATCTATCTGTGCCAGTCTATCCGTCTGTCTGTCTATCTATTACTACATATGCCTGAATAACTATCCATATATCTTGCTATTATCTGTGTCTAAATATCTATCTGTCTGTTGATCTATCTAGCTATCTGTCTACCTGTCTGTCTATGTCCATCTATTCACTAACTATGTCTAACTATCCAACCTATCCATCTGTCTAAATATTCAATCTATCTACCTATCCATCTATATCTGTATATCTGTCTATCTATCCATCTATCTATCCATCTCTTTCCCTATTTTCACTTTCTTTTACGCTCACAGGCTCCTATGACCCACTCTCAGGTGAATAAAATATAAATACATGTGGCGTATGGTAGAATGAAACAGCCTGAGAGAGAGAGAGAGAGAGAGAGAGAGAGAGAGAGAGAGAGAGAGAGAGAGAGAGAGAGAGAGAGAGAGAGAGAGAGAGAGAGAGAGAGAGAGAGAGAGAGAGAGGTACCAATAATAAATCTCTTGCACTCACTCCAAGCTGAGTAAAATCGTCTGGCGTTTGTGAAATAGTGTACTAGAGTTGTCCCGGCCATGAGTGTGTCTGGGGCTTTCGCAACACTTTTCCTTATGCGATTTATTTTTCATTTTATAGGATCTGATTATTCACATATTTATTACTGATCCAATCCATATCAATATTAGAGACATGGACGGTATACAAGAGGATAATAACGCACAGAATCCAAAATAAATCGCTACGAAGAAGGTGTTAAGAAGCTTTGTATGTCAAAGAGAATATTATGACCTAGTGTTTGTATGTGTGTGTGTGTGTGTGTGTGTGTGTGTGTGTGAGTTATTTCTAGTCTGCTTACCCTTTCAATCTCTATCTATCTATCTATCTATCTATAGCCAGACGCCTTAATCCCGTAATGGGTGGCCACAAACAAATCGCCTCTTTGTCGCCCTGTCCCCCACCATTTCGCTGCCCTCCCTCAAGCTCACTGCCCCCTCACTTATATACCTCTCCACACCATCCCTTCATCTCATCCTCGGTCTCCCCCTCCCTCTAATGACGTATATTTTTTTAACAGTAAGACTTTTCGGACTGGAGAGGTCTGATATTACCTTCATTAGCTCCTTCACTATTCTCTATTCACTCCAACTTGGCCTAAAATTGCCATCTCTCTTGAAAACTGAGACTCGGCAAGAACACTAGAACATGATGCTAGTCACGAAGAAGAGCTATGGAAAGGATATACGGCCATTGTATTGTCTTATTCTGTGCTAATCGAAATAAGCTGGAAAAGGGTGAAAAATAAGCTGGAAGAGGGTGAAAAAATAAGCTGGAAGAGGGTGAAAAAATAAGCTGGAAGAGGGTGAAAAAATAAGCTGGAAGAGGATGAAAAATAAGCTGAAAGAGGGTAAATAATAAGCTGAGAGAGGGTGAAAAATAAGCTGCAAGAGTGAAAAAATAAGTTGAAAGAGGATGAAAAAATAAGCTGGAAAAGGGTGAAAAAATAAGCTGGAAGAGGGTGAAAAAATAAGCTGCAAGAGGGTGAAAATTAAGTTGCAAGAGGGTGAAAAAATAAGCTGCAAGAGGGTGAAAAAATAAGCTGCAAGAGGGTGAAAAAATAAGCTGCAAGAGGGTGAAAAAATAAGCTGCAAGAGGGTGAAAAAATAAGCTGCAAGACGGTGAAAAACTGGGTAAGGTTAAGGTAAAGAAAGTAAGCTGAAAGAGAATAAAAAAAAATTGGGCCAGGTTAATATAAAAAGACTATAGTACAGGACTCTCAGGTGATCAATTAAATCGTAAGCAGGTAGGATGAATAACACAGGTAAGACGTCACGGTGCTGAAGAGGTAACTTATCAATCAAGGAACTCACCTCTAATTTTGTTTTTGCTATTTCCTGACGATTTTATTCAGGTTGGGGGAAAACATAGGAGCTAGAGGGATTACAGCTAGCTTCCTCAACCCCTTCCCTACCATGGGGCTCTCCTAAGCTGAATAAAATCGTCTGGTTGAAGCAAAACTTATATATATATATGAAAGAAGGGAGACTCCAGTTGAATTGAAAATAGGATCACACAGCACCAAATCATCCTCTCGCCTTCATAGCTTTCCGAATTCTCATTTTATCTCTGCTATTCCTCGAAGGCCGTGAACTCCTTGCCAGATCAGTCGTCTTCAGGGAGATTGGGTGTCATGTGCTGCTTCTCAGAATTCTTTAACAACCATGCACTTGTTGGCTTCGTACTAGGGGTCTCTATCTGTCTTTCTATCTCTGTCTCTGTGTCTGTCTCTCTGTCTTTGTCTCTGTCTGTCTGTCTCTCGTGTGTGTGTGTGTGTGTGTGTGTGTGTGTGTGTGTGTGTGTGTGTGTGTGTGTGTGTGTGTGTGTGTGTGTGTCTTAAATAAAAAACTGACCGAGTTATAATGATAAAAATAATTTAAGGACGATTCAATGGGTCCAAGGGAGGAAAAGGAAGATATTTTAGTGGGAGTATTTCAGTGGAGGAAAACAGAATGGTACAAAACACACACACACAGACACAGACACAGACACAGACACACACACACACACACACACACACACACACACACACACACACACACACACACACACACACACACACACACACACACACACACACACACACACACACAACGTGGCGGTACTCTATCTATTCAGTAACCTGCAGCTGTGTCATCAGTGTGTTATTGCATCGAGTCTCTATCTATCTATCTATCTATCTATTGCCAGACGCCTTAATTCCATACGGGGTGGGCACAAACAAAACGCCTCCACGTCGCCCTGTCCAGCTCCATTTCGCTGCCCTGCTCCCAGCTCACACCCCTCTCTCTCATATACCTCTCCACTCCATTCCTTCATCTCATCCTTGGCCTCCCCCTTCCTCTCTCCCCCTCCACCTCACTCACATACACTATCCTCGTCAGTCTCTCACTCTCCATCCTCTCCACATGGCCAAACCACCTCAATGTGTTTCTCCGTTTACGTTATATGTGTTTTGCCCCGAGTCTCAATTCACGCTCTGTGCTGCTTCCCACTCATCCTTCTTATCAACACGGTGATAAAAACATCCTTTACAAATTCCCAACCCTTGACCTTATCACTGGCAAACTCTCCATGCTGGCTATAGCACCCTTCCGCCCACCTACTCTACTTCCCACTCCTCTCTTTCTCTCTCTCTCCCTCTCTCTTCTCTCCCTCTCATTCCTTCCTACTCCCTGCTTTCCTCCCTCTCAGTCTCATCTCTTCCCTACTTTTCATTCCTTCCTTTTCCCCTACTTTCCTCCTTCTCATTCCTCTCTCTTCTCTCGTTGTTTTTCCTCTCTTTCATTCTTCCTCTCTCTTTTCTTCCTCCCTTCCTGCTTTTCTATCTTCTCTTTTCGCTGACACAATAGGTTTCTTAGTTATAACTTTCCCTATACCGAACAGCCAGGAAAGGACCAACAGGTATTTTGCTGTTTGCTTTCGTCTGTACCCCTTTATACTCTCCTCATTACTCTCTTTTACCCTTCCTTGAACTTCCTTCCTTTTCGCTTCTCATTTCTCTCCCTCTCCTTCCTTTCGCCTTCCGTAGCCTACCGTTCTTTCCACCCCTCTTCAGTTGATTCATTCTCACTAGTTTCCCTCTTATCCCTTTCTCCCACCCTCCCCTCACTTTCCTTCCTCTCAGTCCTTCTCACCTCTCTCCCTGTCATGCCTCTCTCCTACCCTTCCTCCTGTTTACTCCCCTCTCATTCCACTGCATTCCTCACTCTCTAAGCTGTCATTCCTCAAATCCTGTCACTCTCTATATGGATCTATGGCTGTTGCGACTCCACCAATCTGTACAGTATATTATTTTCTATCTCTATGTCCCGTTATACAATATCTAATGTTTATAGAGGCAGGTAAAGTATAATAAACATAATTCATCAGCTTATCCTTTATGACGAAAAAAAAAACATCGTACTGTATTCCAATGTACGAGAGACGAATTTGCTCTACTCATACGGACGAAAATAAACCTAAAATACATCTTTTTACGAATTTATCTTACTTTTTCCGTCTTTATTTCTGAATCTCACATAATTTCACGTAAAAACAGACTATTTTCTTAAGCTCATACCACAACAAAACTACCCTCAACATATCAGATTTTTTGGAATTAAACCTAGTATATATCAGCTCTTTACTAATTTATCTTACTTTTTCCATGTTAATTTCTGAATCTCCTATAATTCCAGGTAAAGACAGACGATTTTCCTCAGCTCACACCTCAACAAAACAACCCTCAACCTACCAACCTTTCAGAAATTCGTCCGGTCATTCCTGTCACGTTTTTCACACCTGCATTTACCTTTTTAATTCTCAACACATTTCATTAGGTTATTTACGCCTCTTTGCTTCTTAATCCAAGCCCCCTTCCTCTCTGTCCTCTCAAATCATCACAGAGATTCATGCAAATTCATTCAGATTTCTCTTTCATTCCCCAGTCTCCAGCTTGTGTATTCATATCTCTCACCCACTCACACTGTCTGTCTGTCTGTCTGTCTCTGTCTTTGTCTCTGTCTCTGTCTGTCTCTGTCTGTCTGTCTGTCTGTCTCTCTCTCTCTCTTCCCTTCCCCTTCATTTCCATCTTCCTCTCCTTCCCCATTCAGTCTCTTACTTTCTTCTCATATTTTCCTCTCTCATTTCCTTAATTCATTTCTCATTTTCCCCCTCCCTCTCCCTTCCCTCTCATTCTCTCACTTCCATCTTTCATTTTCCTCTTCCATTTCTCAATCCCTCCCAAAATTTCTTCTCCTTTCATTTTCCAGTTATCACTCTCATCCTTTCCACTCACTCCTCCGTTCCTCATTTCACTCTAACCACATTTCCTATCCAGTTCTCTAGCTTATTGCCATCTCCCATTATTGCTTTCCTTTCCTGCCTCTCCTTCCCTCTCAAACTTTCATTTCCTTCCAATACCCTTCAGCTACTTGTATCACGCCAGTCTCACAAACATACAAACACACAAACACTATTATCACACACACACACACACACACACACACACACACACACACACACACACACCAGCATCACACACAAACACCAGCATCACACACACAAACACCAGCATCACACACACACACACACACACACACACACACACACACACACACACACACACACACACACCAATATCTCTCCTCGTTCCATTTCATTTCGTCACACACTAGCGTCACAAAGGAACATATCGTCACCAAAATCGTCACATAAATTCGTCTTTCCTTTCATGTGTCTATTTCTGGGTTTCTGGGGACGCTCTCTGATTGTGGGGATTTCGCAACGTCCTATCCTGAGCGATTTATTTTTTGCATTAGGCAGTGTCGAAAGGGTGAGCGTTGGGGTCATGCTCGTGGCTAGCTTGATTTTGGAGTGTTCTTGACGTCTTTTCCTCAGTGATTTATTTTTGCCCTCACCACCTAATCTGCTTATTGCCTTATTTGTGATTCTGTATCTTCCTATCTGAGCAAAAAAAAAAAAGTGAAACAAGAAAATGGTCATCAGTGTGAAGAGAACAACAACAACAACAACAACAACAACAACAATTACTACTACTACTTATTACTACTACTACTAATCATCATCATCATCATCATCATCATCAACACCATCAATATCATCACTCTAATTCTCACATGAGGATGGGGTACAGGTAAGGGTAAAAATAATTAAATAAAGTAGAATAAAGAGGGGGTAGGAGAGGGAGAGGGAGGGGGAGGCCGAGGATGAGATGGAGGGATGGAGTGGAGAGGTATATGAGAGAGGGGGGTGTGAGTTGGGAGCAGGGCAGTGAAATGGCGGGGGACAGGGAGACGTGGAGGCGATTTGTTTGTGGCCACCCCGAACGGGATTAAGGCGTCTGGCAATGGATAGATAGATAAATAGAATAAACAGCGAAATCAGAAAAACCGATCACTAGTAAAGTAAAATACGGAAAAAATGGCCTTCAGAGTAAAAAAAATATCTAAAAAAAATCATCGCAGTGAAAAAATGACAAAAAAAAAGAGTATAATAAGTAAAATCGTCTGTGTAATAAGAATAAAAATAAGGAAAATAAGCATAACATAATAAAAATTAAGGAAAATTATAATCTTCGTAATAAAAAAAAAGGAACAGCATAATTAGGAAAAGCGTCCCTGTAGAGAAAATAAAAGCGAGGACAATCGGCATCACAGAGAAAGCTAAAAACTCCAAAGAAAATCAAAATAGCCATAAATCTCAGTGACAAAAGGTGTCGAAAAAAAAAGAAGAAAAGGCTCAACGTAGTGAAGAAAATAAATAAATAATAAATAATAAATAATAAATAATCTCAGTGAAAAAGGTAAAATGAAGAAAATATAAGAAAAGGGTCGACGTAGTGAAGAGAAAGTAAAAACAAAATAAGATTATAATAAGAGGCGAAAAAGGGTAAAAAAAATAAAAGGGCCAAGGAATTGAAAAAAAGAGTAAAAACACTAATAAAATAAAAAACAATGATTTTAGTGAAAAACCATATTAAAAAAGAAAGAAAAGTGTCAACATAGTGAAAAAACAGAGTAAAAACAGCAAAATAAAACAATAATAATCTCAGTGAAAAATAGTTTTAAAAAAGAAATGAAAAGGCTCGAAAACGTGGCGAAAAAATAATGAAAAAAAGAGTAGAGAAAAAGAGAAGCGAAAAAAGAGTAGTGAAACAAAGAGAAGCGAAAAAATAGTAGTGAAAGAAAAGAGAAGTGAAAAAAGAGTACCGAAAAAAAGAGTACCGGAAAAAAGAGTAGTGAAAAAAAGAGTACTGAAAAAAAAAATGGTGAAAAAAGAGTAGGCTAGTGAGGAAGAATACTGAAAAAACGAGTAATGAAAAAAAGTACTGAAAAGAGCAATGAAAAAGGAGTACTGACAAAAAGACTAGTGATAAGAGAGTAGTGGAAAAAAGAGTAATTAAAAAAGACTAGTGGAAGAAAAAGAGTAGGAAAAAGAGAGCAGTTAAGAAAAGAGTAGCTTGAAAGACCCCCCCAAAAAAAATTAGTAGTAAAAAGAGAGCAGGTAAGAAAAGAATAATTTAAAAGACCAAAAAAGAATAATAAATTAAGTAAAACGTTAATTTTACCAGGGAAAAAATTACAACCAAAGCCAACAGTAAAGAAGCGTCGTAAATCCAGGTGTAATCAGGTGTGCGTTAATTATTTCCGTGCCTTGCCCTAATAAGACTTCGTTAACGAGAACACAATATGTCTTTCATCTTTACTACACCATGCAGCGAAGATCAAGGGGCGGAATGGTTGAGAGAGAGAGAGAGAGAGAGAGAGAGAGAGAGAGAGAGAGAGAGAGAGGAATACTACAGTACAAGAACAGACACAAAGACAGTGATAGAAAGACAAAAACACAACGTAGATAGATAGATAGATAGATAGATAGATAGATAGAGATAGATAGATAGAGAGAGAGAGAGAGAGAGAGAGAGAGAGAGAGAGAGAGAGAGAGAGAGAGAGAGAGAGAGAGAGAGAGAGAGAGAGAGAGAGAGAGAGAGAGAGAGAGAGAGAGAGAGAGAGAGAGAGAGAGAGAGAGAGAGAGAGATGGGAGAGGCACAGACATAAACATCGACAAAGACACACACGAAGCAGAGTTTACAATGTGACTTTCATTTTACAACACGAGGCATAAGAGATCACCGGGAGGGATAGTCGGAGCGTCATATCCCTGAGCCACAGACGGACAGAGAAGGACATAGACAGGAGACAGCGATGGACGGAGACAGAGACAATAAAACAGACAGGGTAGGGACAGTCACGAAAATGCGGACAGAAAAGAAAAAATATATATCACCAGGTAGAATAGGTTAATGTTCCATCCTTCTATTATAGAGCAGAACAAAGGGATAGTGATGTGGAGACAGAGATTGGCAGAGGCAAAGAGAGAGACTCAAAAAGTAGAGACAGACAAAGACAGACATACGGACCAGAGATCATCACGCGGCTTGATTTGGTGCTCTGTTCCACCAACACAGAGAGACAGACAGCTAGGAACAGGGATAGACAGAGACAGGGACAGGGACAGGGACAGGAGCACACACCACATACTATCACCAGAAGAAAGGATAAGTGCACCTTCCCATCGTCATACAGACAGGTAGGAATAGACAGGTTGATTGACTCACTGAATGACAGACTAAGAGACAGACGGACAGACAGACAGACATACAGGACGGTATTCTCGACAGCTGAGGAAGCCCCGTAACACCTTTTCCTAAGCGATTTGTTTACTGCACCTTACTGTCCTGTTCTGTGATACATAAATTCTTCCGGTTAATTTTGTTTATTACACCTTACTATCCTCATCTGTGTTACATAAATCCTTCCAATATCGCCTGAATCTGCATAAATAACATTCAAAAGGATATTAACCACCCATATCCAAAAATAAATCGCCAAGGAAGAGGTGTCAGGGAGCTTCCAAGGTTAAATGCCGCCACCTTTCAATGTGTGTGTGTGTGTGTGTGTGTGTGTGTGTGTGTGTGTGTGTGTGTGTGTGTGTGTGTTGTATTTCCGATACTTTGAGAAAACTGTGATTAGATTCTGGGATCACAACGGGACGCTTAGGGGATGTGGGACGCCACCTGTTGTTAATTGGGATGTAATTGAATTGAAAATGATGGGGAGAGGGGAAGAGAGGGGGGAGAGGGGAAGTGAGGGAATGGGAGAGAGCAGGGAGAGAGGAGGGAGAAAAGAGAAGGGATCCAAGAGGGAGAGGAGAAAGAGGATTGGAGGAGAGGTGGAAACGAGAGAGGGTGGAGAGGGATATGAGATGAGGAGAGAGGGTGGAGAGGGATATGAGAGGAGGAGAGAGGGTGGAGAGGGATATGAGAGGAGGAGAGAGGGTGGAGAGGGATATGAGAGGAGGAGAGAGGGTGGAGAGGGATATGAGAGGAGGAGAGAGGTTGGAGAGGGACATGTGAGGAGGGGAGAGGGTGGAGAGGAATATGAGAGGAGGAGAGAGGGTGGAGAGGGACATGTGAGGAGGGGAGAGGGTGGAGAGGGATATGAGAGGAGGAGAGAGGATGGGGAGAAATATGAGAGGAGGAGGAGGATGGGCGAGGGACGAAAAAAAAGAGAGGAGAGGGGAAGGAAAGAGTAAGAACAGGGGGACGAGTGAGAGCACAGGAGAGAGGACAGGCAGAGGGGGGGAGAGGATGTGTGCGTGCGCGTGTGCTTGCTTTGCGTGAGTGTGAGACCACTTAATTACTCTCTCTCTCCACACCACCACAACCAGCCTACCACAGCTTCCATTTACTGTGTTTAATTTGCACATGGCTTAACTTTAATATTACTTTACTTAATCGAGTCTGCTTTTGAATTTGTGAGGATTCAGTCTTACCGCGTCACGTCTGCTATTGTGAAATTTCTTTATAAGTTGTGGGAGTATTTTTTTTTTTCTTCAGAGGGTGATCAGAGGAAGAAAAAATGAATTAAAAACAGCTTCCATTCACTATATTACAGGTGTCCTTCATTCATTAAACATTCGTAACAATTGGACTAGAACTGCTGTTGGTTGAAGTTTGGGGGGAATCTAATCAGAGAAGGCCATGCAAATGAGGGGCAGCGAATTCATCTCAGTTCGCCAAATACGAAATATGTTGTCCTGGTTAACAACTCGATTGCTCCTCTTTGGCTAACATAACTACAGAATATACACTCTCCTAAATGTATTCTAAGGCTGTAAGCACCATAGATTTTGATGTATATGACTGAAGAAGAGACAAGTTGCCTGGTGGTGGGTATAGAAGCAGCCGATGAAATATAAATAAATAAATAAATAAATACACACATACATAAATAAATGAGAAAAAAAAACTTGAAGACCCAGAATTAGCTGTAATAAGAATCTATTCAGAATTTAAGGATAGGATAAGCTAAAACTTACAATAGGAGAAGAAAGGATATAAAAATAATCCGTATACCTATATACGTTTACATACAAAATGTGTATATTAATGTATTTTGTGTGCGTGCGTGCGTGTGTGTGTGATTGTAAGAGTGTATAAATGTATATACGTAATATATGTATGTATAATATGTATAGCCTATGTGAATAAAGGATGTATTAATATGTATCTATGTCTGCAAGTAAGAATGCATAATTGTGTGCGTGTAAATACATATGTACGTGTGCATGTATGTATGTAGGTAGGCAGGTAAGTAGGCAGGTAGGCAGGTAGATATGCAGGTATGCATGCTATATAAAACATCAGTGCCAGGAAAAACACCCTCGTCAACATGAAAAATAAAGCCCTAATCCTTTTGCAATCGTGCCACCCCAAAATAGAACACGCTAAACTAGGCTCTATCGCACGTGCCATTCGTGGTTGAGAATATATATTGAAACTGATGCATTTATATTGAAAATTTTGACTTGCTTTGCTGATTTTTATATATACAGTATATATATTTTTTAGTGGATGGGGAATTAATTTGTGCGATTTTTTTTACATGTGAAAATGAGGATCTGTTGCCAGCCCGTCATCGTCATCGTCATCTTCGTCATGATCGTTATTATCGTCATCGTCATCTTCGTCATCATCGTTATTATCGTCAGCGTTATCGTCATTATTAGTATCATTGTCATCGTCGCCATCCTCATTATCATCACCATTATCATCGTGGAATTATACTATCGTCGTCTTGTCATCATCGTTGTCGTCATCGTCATTGCTTCCATCGTCGTCAGTGTCTTCATCTTCATCATTATCTTTGTCATTATCATCATCGTCGTCGTCATCACCGTTATTGTTATCACCATCTTTATCGTGTTTTCCTGATCCTTCGTTCAGTTATCATTTTCACTCTCCTCATGCTATCCATCATCATCATCATTATTATTATCATCATCATCTTCATATTTTTGTTATTATTATTTTTATTATTATTATTATTATTATTATTATTATTATTATTTTCACCATTCTGATCCAATATCCAACTACTTCAAGGAAATGGATAAGATAGAGAAATATACTGTAAAAAGGAATACAAAGAGGGTAGAATCGATAACAGAGAGAGAGAGAGAGAGAGAGAGAGAGAGAGAGAGAGAGAGAGAGAGAGAGAGAGAGAGAGAGAGAGAGAGAGAGAGAGAGAGAGAGAGAGGTATTCATCTCACCTTTGTAGGCTAGTATGTATAATGAGTAATTAGAGTAACACCTGCGGGGAGGTAGCTATGGTAACGTGGATGATATAATGGCCTTGTACTTCAGAATTGTGAGTGAATAACCCGCCACAAGCTCAAAGGCCTAAATTTCGGAGATGAGCACCGCAGCCAAGCGCCTCATGGAATTGCCACCAACTTTATCTATCCGGTTTTCGCTCAACTAAACCTTTCTTAAGTATGGTGATCAAATATATGTCAAAGATCACTGTCTATCTCTGTCTATCCATCTATCCATCTAGCACATGTCACCATTTGGGCCCCAGTACCCACCGTCCATACCATATTATTCCAAGGGTTGTTTCATTCAAGACTGATGCACCGGAATTAGCTTTAACGAAGTTCAGTTCAAGTTGTTCCTTGCTAATGTATAGGACTGAATTCGCGTCCTTTCAAACAACAGACAACTCCTATAACCACTCGGCCACCACCTATCCAATATTCAACTATCACATTTTACAGTACCCTAAATGCCGGAAATTAATCTGTCAAATTACACACTCATTCGCCCACACCTTTCACTCCCTTTAATTAACCTGTACAAGTCACCTCAGGGACGGAGTGTGGAAGAGTAAGCCTTTAATAATTGACTCTATCATTTATAATCCTCTTTAGCCCGTATGAGAGTTTTAATTAATGTTACTCGCCCGCAGGATGGATAAAAAGAATCAGAGATTTATTTTTGGAGCCTGCATGATTGATTTTTTTTTTTTTTCAGTTTTAGTTTTTCTCTGTCTCTGTCTCTGTTTCTGTCTGTCTGTCTGTCTGTCTCTCTCCCTCCCTATCTATCTGTCTATTTATCTCCCTGTTTAATTGTCATCCTCTATTTTCTTCTCTCTCTCTGCTGCTATCCCTTCCATCCATCCCTCACCCTCCCTCCATCCTTACTATCCATCTCCCAGTCTCTCTATTCCTCAGTTAACTCCTCATTTCTTTCTCCCTCCATCCATTCCTATCCTCCCTTCTCTCCCTCCCACTTCTATCCTTCATTTCCATCGTCTCTCCCTACTAATATTCTTTCCCTTCTTCAATCCTTCTTCCCCGTTCCTCCATTCTTCTACAAACTCTCCTCTCCCTCCCTCCCTATCGCCTCCTACCTCTTTTCATCGAGCCTTCTCTCCTTTCCTACCTCTCTCCCTTTGTCCTACTATCCCCCAGTTCTCCCTGCCTCCCAGATCCTCCCTCTGTTCCTTAATACCCTTCTTTTCTTTCTCTCCCTCCATCCTTCCCACCCTCTCTCTCTCCTACCTCCATTCTCCTTTTCTCCATCCCTCCAGCTACGCTCCTCCATGTTCATCCTTCCCCCCCTCTCTCTCTCTCTCTCTCTCTCTCTCTCCAACATCCATCTTCCTTCTCCCTCCCTCTCTCACTACCTCTCTTTCTCTCTTTAACTTCTCTATCCCCCCTTGCAATTTTTTTTCCCTCTTCCTTCTTCTCTCCACCTTTTTCTTTCACTTTCTTTCTTCCTGTCTCTCTGAATAAATAGATAATAAATATATAAATAGCTTAATAAAGGAAAAAAGAGAAAAACATTTTGATATACATGCAGATAAAAATGTAGATCTTATATTACTTTGCCTTAATTCTTTCCTCGATCCCATCCCTTCCTGCATCATCTACTGCTTCATCCCCCACCCCTCCCCTCTTACCTCTCTCTCTCTCTCTCTCTCTCTCTCTCTCTCTCTCTCTTTTTTTTTCTCTCTCTCTCTCTCTCTCTCTCTCTCTCTCTCTCTCTCTCTCTCTCTCTCTCTCTCTCTCACTCAGCCCTCCTTTCACACCCAGGTCAAAGAGCTCCCTACCTTTGATAACTCGACCCCCGCTCCCGCAATAGGCGATTAGGACGTAACTTCTGAGAGAGAGAGAGAGAGAGAGAGAGAGAGAGAGAGAGAGAGAGAGAGAGAGAGAGAGAGAGAGAGAGAGAGAGAGAGAGAGAGAGAGAGAGAGAGAGAGAGAGATCAATTGTTAGGTACACGAGATGGAGTCAGGATTCCGAGGGCTTGAATGGTGTGTGGATGACTCTCTGGCCCATTTTACTAGGCACACTGTTGAAATATTCCCAGTGTTTTATTTCTTTTGCTTCGTTTCTGCATCCTACCTCATCCTTTCCTCCTGATGATGATGATGATGATGTTGATGGTGATGATGATGATGACTTGGATGGTGGTAATAATGATGATGATGATGATGACTTGGATGGTGGTAATAATGATGATGATGATGATGATGATGATGATGACGATGATGCTCATGGCGATAAATGCCAGGACCAACTTCCTAGCCCCGGGCTCCTACGCTCATCATGGGGCAACATAGGATTGGATGATGGATGGATGGATAATAATAATAATAATAATAATAATAATAATAATAATAATAACTAAAATAACCACCAGCATTATATAAAGGTGCTCGCAAAAATAAACCTCTTTTCCCATGCAAGTCTTTTAAGTTGTTCAAATTTGTTCATAAATATAACTTTGGTCGTGGAACAATTTCTGAACTTTCTTTAAGATTTTTGGGTGGGTTTCTCAAGACAAATTTAAGATCCATTCACTGTCTTGAACTTGATCTCTTTTTGGAGGAAGAATTGGAGATATGGGAAGTTTGTACAGTTTTTTTCCTTGTCCTTCCATCCAGAACAGAAAAAGTTATGACAATTTTCCTCTCGTTACCAGGAATTGTGTGTGTGTGTGTGTGTGTGTGTGTGTGTGTGTGTGTGTGTGTGTGTGTGTGTGTGTGTGTGTGTGTGTGTGTGTGTGTGTGTGTGTGTGTGTGTGTGTGTGTGTGTGTGTGTGTGTGTGTTTGGGGATGGAATGCAAGGAAGGGAATAATTCTAATGCCATTCTGTAAATACTAAGGACATACGAAAGGAAATCCCTCGCAAGTACCTTTCAGAATAGCACCCACTGAGAAAAAATATGTTGTTATAGCGTATATTATTCACTATTCAAAGAACAACACTTCCTGCTGTATTAGTGAACAGAGATCGAACTTAACTATAGAATCTACGTAATGGAGAAACATACGAGAATATACCGAACACACCCTGCAAAATGATGATATATATTTTTTAATGGTAGTATAGAAGGCAAAATATTGAATGCTGGGAAATATTACACAAAAGGTGAATTCGACAAACTTAAAAATAATCCACTATTGAAAGGGTGTTGCTGTTGCCTACTGAATGATAAGGGATGATGAAACACACACACACACACACACACACACACACACACACACACACACACACACACAGTAATTCTCATGATGAAGGCTCTTGCTATTCATCCACTGACTGCATCAAATGAGAGAGAGAGAGAGAGAGAGAGAGAGAGAGAGAGAGAGAGAGAGAGAGAGAGAGAGAGAGAGAGAGAGAGAGAGAGAGAGAGAGAGAGAGAGAGAGAGAGAGAGAGAGAGAGAGAGATTTTTTATTCAGTTCTGTAGTGGTGCTTTCATTGCGTAACTACAGATCACATTGAATTATATATATATATCTTTCTGCGGGACGGGTGCTGGAGAGGGAAAGAATAGAGTGTAGGTATTGCTATTAAGGATCTGACATTACAAAAGTCATTATCAAAACAAAAATGAGTCATCTTGGTGAATAATTAATATAGATACAGGTACTGATACACAGATATAGATGCAGATATTATGGGGTTAAAATTGTAGGAGTCTTTAACATCACTTTCCATAAAAATATCAATGCCTCTCACACACTTATAGCCCAACACATCAGCGCAGCGAGAAAACTAAAAACCATTACAATCAACAGCTACAACAACCTCTCCACGATCGGGACAGCTCTACTATTCATCTCCAGTTTAAAGTCAGACGATTTTATTAAGCTGAGAGTGGGTCATAGGAGCCAGAGTGTTGATACAGGGTCCAATAACCCTTCTCATCGTCGGACCAACTCTAGTACTCTTTTCCAGCTAATGCCAGACGATTTTATTAATCTGAGAGGGAGTCTAGGAACCTGGGAATTTACTTAAGCACTACCAGACGATTATATTCAGCTGTGGGGAGCATAAGACCCTGAAAGTGTTAACCCCTTTATTATAGCGATTTATTTCCCTTTTAATTCGTGCTGCCTCTAGACGATTTTTATTCCCTTTCGGACACATTTTTCAAACAGAAGGGGTTTTAAATGTATAGAATTAATTAACCCCGTCCTCACTGCAAGCCGTCTCCCGTAAGCTGAATAAAATCGTCTGAAGGTAGCAGGGATGATGAGAAATATACGTCCGCGGATTGAAAGGGTTAAATTGCAGTCCCCATAAAAGCTCCAGCCTAACGAGTCTTTCAAAACAGGTGTACTGTAGTTAATTCGCGACCTCCCCCCTCCCCCCCGGCAATTAGCGGATGTCACCTGGCGAATGGCAAGGCTTCAAAGGCATACGGACATCACAGAGATTTAGAGTGTGTGTGTGTGTGTGTGTGTGTGTGTGTGTGTGTGTGAGAGAGAGAGAGAGAGAGAGAGAGAGAGAGAGAGAGAGAGAGAGAGAGAGAGAGTGTGTGGTGTAAGAGTTGAGGAATGGAAGGTCATTTTTCCATCTCTGGTTTTATCATTCATGGCGTTGAGAAATAAATGGAGTGAAGAATTTCTATGTTCAAAAAATTTACCTCTATCTACCTATCGCCAGACGCCTTAATCCCGGTGGCCACAAACAAATCGCCGCCATGTCACCCTCTCGTCTGCCATCTACCTGCCCTTTCTCCAGCACACCCCCTCTCTCATACACCTCTCCCCCTCATCCCCCCAACTCATCCTCGGTCTTCCCCTCCTCTTTCTCCAGTCCACTCAGGTAAGAAAAATCACCTCACGTGGCTTCTATCATTTATACACGTGGTAAAGAGACGGACTGGAAGGAAGCTTTGATTAGTAACCAAGGAGACTCTTACCTACCACGGCTTAGTATCGAAGTTGTAAAAGTCGCCCAGTTCCGTCAGATAAAAAAGTGACTATTTTTTCTGAATTAGGTCAAAATAGGGCAATAATTATATGAGATTTACCTGGGTCTTTAATTAAGTACTCGTAACAGATTTCCTCTACCTACTTAATGGCTTCTTTAAGTCGGCCTAAGATGATTCTCTCTCTCTCTCTCTGTTTGTCTGTCTGTTATCTGTATGTCTGCCTGTCTGTCTGTCTCTGTCTCTGTCTGTCTGTCTCTTTGTCTCTTTCTCTCTGTCTGTCTGTCTGTCTGTCTCTCTCCCTCCCTCCCTCCCTCTCTCTCTCTCTCTCTCCATTCAGATACGCATTGCAAAGGAAACGGTAAAATAAGGATTCCAGATAATGAGAAGATAAGGGAAACTGCGGGAGTGGCAGAGAACCACGCAATAAGAAAAATAAAGAGAAAGAAAGAAAAAAGAGAGAAAAGAGAGGAGGGGAGACAGTCTGATAATCAAGGAACACAGAAAATCAACTAAGAGGCGGAAAAGCAATGGACACAGAAAAAAGCAACAGAAAGGGAATAATGTGAGAGATGGCATAGAAACATAGAATATAGAGTCAACCACAGAATATAGAGCCACAGAATTTAGAGCCACAGAATAGAGAGCCACAGAATTTAGAGCCATAGAATTTAAAGTCACAGAATTTAGAGCCACAGAAATTAGAGCCACAGAATATAGAGCCACAGAATTTAGAGCCACAAATTTAGAGCCAAGGAATATTGAGCCACAGAATTTATAGCCACAGAATTTAGAGCCTCAGAATTTAGAGCCACAGAATAGAGAGCCACAGAATTTAGAGCCACAGAACCTAGAGCCACAGAATTTAGAGCCAGAGAAAAATAGAGAAAAAATAGAGCAAGGGGAGGAAGGGAGGCTGAGAGAAAATCCACTTAGATGGGAATGAGTTTGGAACAAATTTAAAAAAAAAGAAAATGGGTTAAGAGGATAGAGAGAATGGGATGGAAGGGAGAAACGCATGGTAGAGAGAGAGAGAGAGAGAGAGAGAGAGAGAGAGAGAGAGAGAGAGAGAGAGAGAGAGAGAGAGAGAGAGAGAGAGAACGAGAATGAGGGCAAAGGGGGGACTATGAGAGAATTCATTTAAGCTAGCAATGTGTCGGAATGGGTAAAAATGTACTCCAATGCCCTATAAAGAGGGAGACGGCGCCCTATCAAATATTTACAGAACGATTTGGAGAGGAAAGGGGAAAAGGAAATGTTATGGGGAACGTGGAGGAGATGGGGGGGGGGTAATGAGGGAGTGGAGGAGCAAGTGAGAGAGAGAGAGAGAGAGAGAGAGAGAGAGAGAGAGAGAGAGAGAGGTCTTCACACACAATTTTCCTCATTATGCCATTCATCAGTATTTCAATCCCCATTATACACCACTTCTGCAGAATGACCCTAAAATCATTCAAGATTATGCACCGACCAGGTGTTAATTTCTTCATGGTTATACATTCCCTTGGTAGAGTCCCTCAACAAAATTCACGTTTATGCTTTTTAGTGACCATTTTTACCAGCCCCCGCCCCGAAAGGGCTCGGAGATGGGTATTGTTTTTTACTCGGTTTGTCTGTTTGTTTTTTTGTTTGTTTGGTTGCTTGTCTGTCTGTCTGTTAACAATTTTACGCTAAAACTACTGGTGCGATTTTGATTAAAATTACAGGGATGATGGGCTGTGACCTTTTGATCACATGTTTAAATCTGGGGCCAAATTGGGCCAAGGCACAGGCTGTAGGCCCCTCAAATGTAAAAAAACGGTGTCTGGTAAAAAATCATGTTTTCGCCATAATCCTTTTCAAATTAGCCATTTCGACATGAAACCAAAGCTAAAGGTGATTCTTTCAAATCTGCATCCTATAACATGCCTCATTACATCAGGGGGGCCAACCCCCAATTAGCAGTAGGGGGGTCAATGTCAGGTGGGTCAGGCCTACAATTTTAAATGGAGATAAATCGTAAATTTTCGCCCAATTTACTCCTAATTTGATATGTGACATATTTGACTAGGTATCCTGTTGTGTTTATACGTCAGCACTAACATGACTGTCAGGGAAGGGTTTGCTGTGCCTTGGCACCGCTTCTTGTTTTTCATTCTGTATACTTTCTTCCTGCTGACTCATTCTAAAATTTTCGTCCTGTCTCGGCTACCTCCCTTTCTTAGGGTGATGCAGCGTAGGTATATAGATAGACAGAGATTTCTTCACTGGTTTAAACATAATTTCTTCATCATTATTCATCCCATTGCCTACGTCATTCTAAACTTTCATGTTAATACAGGGTGACCAAAAAGTCCCTGTGTATTTAGTGTGGATGTGGATGTCAGAGAGGTGGAGGAGAGGAAGAGGGAGGGGGAGACTGAGGATGAGATGGAGGGATGGGGTGGAGAGGTATACGAGAGAGGGATGTGTGAGTTGGGGGGTGAGCAGCGAAATGGCAGGGGACAGGACGAAATGGAGGCGATTTATTTGTGGCCACCGTTTACGAGATTAAAGCGTCTGGCTATAGATGAATAGATAGATAGGTAGATAGATAGACAGATAGATAGACAGATACAAAGAAAAAATGTTATCTAGAATTTATTTAAAACCGCCCCAAAATTCTAACATACTCTGAACAAAGCACAAAATGGACTTTGCTTTACTTATTTTCATACCCAATGCCCTTTATTATTACAGCTAACAGTATCATAAATCATATTCTATCTAGCAATGAAAAATAAACTGCACAAGGACTTTTTTTTTTCACAATTCTGTAGTTGTGAATAAACATATATATAAGTTTTTTTCATTTTACATCTCACTGCCCACGTCATTCCCCCCAAATTTCCCTGTAGTGTTATTCAGTGATTATGCAATTTTTTTTTTTTTATTATACATCCCATTGACTTCATCATTCCAAAAATTCTTATTAATATTATTCACTATGTGGGAGTAATATTTTTTCATCGTTTTACATAATTTTATTGTCACTAAAAATAAAAAATTCCTACAAACGTTATTCATTGATCATGAATTTTTTTCCATCCCTATACATCCCACTGCCTGCATCATTCTTAAATATCCTGCCGGTATTGTTCACTGTTTATATATTTCTTTCATTATTATACATCCCATTGCCCACGTCATTCAGAAAAACTTCCCCTTAATGTTATGCACTGACCTGGCCCTCCTCTCACTAAAAAAAAACAAGAAAAAAAAAAAAGCCTCTTTCATTTTCCAAGTTTGCCTCGGGATGGGAAAGTTGGTGAAAGAGAGAGAGAGAGAGAGAGAGAGAGAGAGAGAGAGATGGTGTTCCATGGGTACCATATAATAATGATAACAAGAATATTTTTACTACTAGTACTACTAACAACAACAACAATAACAACAGGAACAACAACAACA